>NC_135231.1:11221753-11264253 GCF_052324685.1 Brachyhypopomus gauderio | reverse complement strand
AGCGTCCGCCTAGCTCGGTCGTTCAGGACGTCGGGAGAATTCCTCTCTAATTTTGGATCGAGACGTTCTACGCAACAGTAAGAGTCCGGTTGCCCTGGCGACAGTGTGAACATGTCCCGAGCAGCTGACTGTGGTCCTGTGCACAATGAGCACGTAGAGTGAATGAGCTGTTGTGCACTCACGTAACCACGGACACCTGCGCCAAGTCCTCGCGGCCCACGCCGACCGAGCTGCACAACGTGTCAGTGACACTCGCACTTCGTCGCGTCCAATCTGGACGTCGCCACCTTACAGCCACGGGCCTGTCGGCCAACTGCTGTCGCTAATGAGCACGCCACGCTAAACACGGCCCTAATTAAGGTCCGGCTCGGCTGCGGGGTCGGGGGGGTCGCCTGTGGGCAGCTGAGGCCCAGAGGGCTGCGAGGAAGACCCTGGGGAGGAAGACCCCCCCCCCGCCTTCTTCAGCGCGGCATGTGTACGCCCGTCAGTGATGCGCTACGTACGAGTGGGCGGCTAGCAGGCAGAGACGTCCAGATAAACAGGCCAGCCACAACGACATGAAGGAGGAGGCTTGAACAGACAATTAAAACAAATAAAACACCACACACACACACACACACACACGCCAAGTTTGTGAGCATCCTCGTACACACACACACACATAATTGTGTTTTCAAGCTTGTGCAGTAACAGTGGGACAGAACCTTGACCTAACTCGGTTGACTCCTACAGCCGTGGCCCATCCCAAACATACCAAATATATATTGCTCACTTATTGAGAAATAGGTCAAGAATTCTGGAAGGCTGCACGCCCTGCGACTTGTCAGAATCTCTCAGGTTAAGCGGAGACAGGGCCGCAGGGGGGGGGAGGATGGGGGGGTGGGGAGGAGCCTCCCCCTGGCGACCGAACATGCAACTAAAATAAGCGTTGCCTGATCCGTGACCTCCTGACCTCAGATGCACCCTGCTCAAAACGCATCCGAGTGGAGTAGGGGGCGTGGCCATCCATTAGCGCGCGATGGAACTACAACTCGCCATCCGCGAGCATCATTAAAGACCCATTCCACCTGACCACCCCCAGCCTGCCACACCGAGCAGTCACTTCAGTCTATGGGGGGCGCTATTGAGCCGTGCAGCCGTATTTAAGTAAGTGAGGTTTTCATCGTCGTCTTTTTTTTTTTTTGCAAAGCCGTGGTGCGCATGCGCGTGCGTGATGGACAGCGGTGGGATGCTTCAGCTGTGTGCAGAAAGAGCAGCTTCAGTAAGGACCACCAGCAGCCCGGTGAACAGTGGCACACGTGAGTGATCACACAGCACATATTTTAACAGCTTCATGGCGGTGTGCTGCTGAGTCAAGACCCACTCTGCAAGAAGCAGCAAGCAACATTAATGCGCTTTCTGTTCTGCAGAGACAAGCCGCGTGAATGTTCCCGACGCGCGAGACTAAACCGGGCTGGGACGGCGGAACCAACCCGTGCACCGCAGCCTAGTTCATTCAAAGGGCTACACAAAGAATTCAGCCTCATAGAAACGCGGGCTAACCGAGGGCTGAGGGCTATTGAGAGACAAACCCTCCTTAAGCACATAAACGCCCCCCGATTACCCGTCAGGAAGCATTTAAAGTGTCAGACCGATATAAGCAAATCGATACCACGCGTCCGGGCATAAGAGCTTGAAAGCTCGTTTGGCCATCAGTCTGATCATTCAAATTCAAGCGACGCTTACCAAGGGCCTTTCATTTGCTTATGCGTGACTTATTCTGGATCAGCTTCTATGAAGCGACGCAGGATGTTGGGTAAAAAGGAGCAGGCACGGAGGAGAACGTGCACAGAGCAGTCGCCCCTCGGCTCCGTGTAGTTAACCTTATTGATTAAGGACTGTGACGTGAACATGCACCAGTCTGGTTTTTTTAGATCTTCTATCGCTTCAAAGACAAAACGCCACAAAAACGTCTATGGTGGAGCCCTTCACAGTCCAACTGCGTCTGAGATCACAGACGCCACCCACTTGAAACTCATTTTAGTTATTAAAATAAGTGGTTTGCCTGTTGACCGAATCTGACATTATACACGTTTACCATGTACTGTGTGGTCACTCATAAAACACGAGCTTTAGACAGAGCCACTCACATTATCACAACCATTCACAGTACAAGATATTCCAGTGGATCCACACACACACACACACACACACACAGTCACTCTTTTGGCATTCAGGATTCACAAGTGATTCACAAGTTTAAACATTTGGGGAGAAAGATTGATGTGATGTTCGTCTTGGATAGCAGACGTGGGATATTCTAATGCAAATGTTGGGTAATTTCCTACTTAAAGCAACATTTATTTTATTTACAGCTCGTGTCTGGGCAGCTCGGCGTGTTTTGTGAAGTAAAACAAAGATTTGCGAGCCGTGAACATCTGCTGGTTCACCGCAGCGACAGATGAACAAACGAGAGAGAAGACGGTGGACTGGCTGTTGTTTGGCGACACCGTCGCTCTCGCGCTGAAAGGCGCGCGGTAAAACGCGCGTGGACCTGCGCGTGGACTTGTGTCCATATCTGGAGGCCGCGAGCGTGTTTGTAGAGTTGTGATAACTAGAAGGTTACGCAGCTATCTCCCAAGGTCCCAATGGCAAGTTTAAACGCCCGAATGAAATTTCCATTTCAGCGTGCACGACAAATTCTGACTGTATCATCTCCATTATTCACACTATATCTAAAATGGAGCTGACAGATTGTATTAAAGAATGCCATGGCCTTTAGGTCCAGATTAGCATCTTGTAATTAGAGGTTCTCACAAGCATCATAATTCTGTAGGTCGTGTGTTGTAGTGGAGGGAAGCGATAGATATCAGTAATGAACACGAATGCAATCACAGCTAACATTTTATTCACTACATTATTTTATTCACTACATCATTTTTACTAGCGTGCACAATCGTCTTGATGGAGTTTAAGGATTCAATCTTAAGTAACAACGAGCCATTATAGAATAGAAAAGAAGTTGAATCTCAATGCAAATTCATGGAAAAGTTCAAACAATATATGCCTGTCAAAGGTTGAATTTATCACCAGTGGTGATTCTCGAGGTTTGTCACAGTGTAAGAGAATGGACACTATTCTACAGCACCCATATACAACGAGGAATATTTACAACACAGGCAATACAGCAAATATATTGAATTGGCGCAGGTTATCCCAGTGAAATGTTCATACAAGACGCCTGTCAGTGGTGATGCAGCCCACATACCCGACGGGCTTTGCCGCTGACGTTCAAAATGTTTTACCCTACAGTATTCGTAATCACGCCTCACAAATATATGTATTTGTATATTTCTAACCTGATGTATTTATAAGATGTCTCACACTCACCTTACATGAAGCGAGCTGCGGGTGTTTTCTGCGCGGATTCTACAACTCAACGAGGTTCTGGTGACCGTTCCTCCTCAGGGTGGATAAATCCACACCAGACCGCTCCGATAGGCACGGACCACAGCTCTCCTCTCTCTCAGCGATCTGGACCACAACGATTATTCCCTTACAATTCCTGGAGAATGTCACCGGGGTAGCCACCGCTCCCCCAAGAAGACGGAGACGGGTGCCACTGGGTTTCTAGTCCGTTGGCATCAGCAGCTGTGGATACGGAACATTCAAACGCATCTCCTGGTGCTGATCCGTTCTTCTCTTCAGGAAATGGTCATTTACAAACGCACCGCAACTCCTGGGAACGTCCCCCCAGGTCAGGACGCGTGTGTTGTGTCAGAGACTACAGCCTGTGTCCTCGGCACTGTCACTGTGTCTCTGGACTGGGAGGAGGATGCAGCGCTAACCGGAGCCCGACGGTGCGTTACTCGCCTCGCCGTTTAAACCCAACCTCCTCACGCGTATTTGCATGGCGCATGTTTTAACCGTTTCGACGGCTCGGGGAATTTCGTGCCACCTGACAGCGAGAAAGGGTAAGAGCTAGTAATGAAGCGCTGCAGAAAGATGCTGCTCTCTTTATTAAAACACGAACGCATAAGACTAGCAAAGGGGATCGTTTATAAAGGACATGTCTTATTTTTTAAATGGGCATCAGGTTGGTGGATGGACTGCTGTATTTTTTTGTCTAACGCTTTGTCAGATTGCACAGCAATAATGTAGCCAACCTGCTTTTTAAAGCCAATTACACACCAACACACTATTTTCATATATATATATATATATATATATATATATATATACATACATACACACACAGAATTAAGAAGAGTGCTCAAAGCTCAAGCATCTTTTTGTTTTTTGTATGAATATAAATTGATGACAGTGTTTCTACTGAACAAAACACAAAACCGCTCAGCAGAATCACAGGAACATTTTGACAGTGGTCTGGTAAAACGATTTGTGTCTTATTTTCCTACAGCAGAATAATCCGGCCGCTTTTTATGGAGTTGACTTCGCAGTCTTTAAGCTCATGCATGTTATGTAAAACATATTAGACATAAAACATGCAAGCACAAAAGCACTAAAATGCACGAGGTTAGGGCTTGAATTTCTACGAGAGAGAGAGAGAGAGAGAGAGAGCGAGAGAGAGAGATGCCCACTCTACAAAAAATATGTTAGTGCAGTGCCATCTATGGACAGAAAATTGTAATGACAACATTCTGTAAAACCGCTGAAAACTGTTGGCTTCGTGCTACCCGATAAAATTTAATAAATAAAGAGCTAATGCACTAGATTCCATTTAAAAGTACTTAATCATCAATACAATTAGAATTACAAGTAATTGTTAGTAAATTTCTGACTCAATTTTTTTATTCCTTGTCAATTGTGAAACTTGGCAGGTTTTCTTACATCACCAGGGTTTAACTTTTATGTATTAAATATTTTTAAATGTGCTGTTAAATTGACATTCAGCAGATATATTTTTATTTTACTGAAACTTTGATATCTTCCAGATTGACTTACGTATTCGTTTTTGTTATTTATTTATTTATTGCATACGTGCAAGGCCGAAACTTGAAGTGACTTTTCCATCTTTGCAGTGTTTTATCAGCCATATTAAAGAGATTTCACATTAGCCCCAACTCTCTGCCTTGGCGCTCAAAAGCAAGTCGGGACGAAAGCTTTGCGGGGCCACTTATCCTGTGATCCATCAATAATTTAGAGTGGGATCGGGGCCGAAGGCTGCCATCTAAAGTATCGCAGGAGTGCCAGGGGACCCCGGCGTGGAGCGGCCGCACTCGGGTACACTAAAAGCATAAGTCGCTCTTAAAAGACACAGTCAATACCTGGAGGGCATCCATATTGAAGTTTGACTGCGCCAACTCTCATATGCATCTTTGTGATTCACTGGTAATCAAATACAAGACTTCTCAAGCCATTACTCACCAATCTGGAGCTACCAGAGAGGGGGGGGGGGGGGGGGTTGATTGGGACATAATTGCGAAGCCCGCAGAACTGCAGTGTTATTGCGACTCCGAGAGTGTTTCGCAGCTGTATTAGATCGTAAGGTCCAAACGTAAAAACGTGGAGCGTGGAGACCCGTGCAGCTCTAAACCCGTGAGCACGCGCACCGGGCCTCCTCGCTCGCGCAGGGCTTCACGGTTGGCACGAGCGCCCGCTCTGGAACGAATGGCGCAATTGGTCCGATCCGTGCGACACCATCTCCGGGTGACCTTGGCTGCGACGGCCCGGTCTGCGTCTAATTACCGACGATTGTTCAGCTCTGATACTTTATGAAGGCGCCCAAATTGGGTTCAAGATCCAGATGCTGAAAATCGGGAGACGCGCGTGAGTTGTGTCGGGGCACCAGGAGCTTAATTAAAATAAGTTTGTGGCTTCTCTAGTGCAAATTCAGACAATTAGTACCCATTACGATGAGACGTAGTGAAACACGTGGTTTTGGTCGCAGTCATTTAAACGGCGAGTTTCAAGACTGATATATTTCGCATAAAATATTTGATATTCGGCGTATTCAATTTTGGTGCAAGTGAACATATTATTGTCTTGGCGATATTAATAAAACAGAACAGCTGCATTAGAATAGGTGAACTCATCTTTAAAATTCATTGAAATAGCAGTGGTTGTAGCTGACGACTGTCCATAAGCGCACACTGAACTTGGATAAGCATGGTCTGTCCTATATCTCTGCGTTACGTTAAAAGGGGCCAAGAACCTCGGTACTGATAGTCCGACAGCCTGCAGAATGAAGAACCGTCATTCTGCAGCTCCGTACCGTAACAGAACGTCACCGCACAGCGTTTCAGACACGCGCTGAACATCCAACTACCTGCCGCTCCAATTAACGATGTTTTACGGTAATAGTATTACTGATTTTTGTTTGGTTTTGTTTGATAGGTTTTATTTTATTTACAAGTGATAATCTTAACACTGAAAGTTCATTCAACAAAGGTGGCCTAACTGACCAAACTTCTAAGTTTACCTAAATACTCCGTTGCCTCTCTGGTTAAGATACGGTGACTTTAGTACACCAAAGTCTACTCAAGCGTAAGGGAACCACTGTATATTTTCTTACACTGGCTTCTAGTGCCACAGTCTATGCTGAAGTACAATGCCTAATGCATCAGAAATGGCACAGAATTGGCTCTCTGGGGAAACAGGGTGTTGCAAAAAACCTGTGATCTCTCTAGACGGCCTGATGTAAAAGGGATCTTGGTCTTGCTAGTACGAAGGCTTTCCTCGCAATGGTTCCTCTCACGCAAACATTTCTCAACGTTTTGCCAGCGCACACGCAGGAGAGGCGGGTTACGTGAAGAGCCTTTTGAAGAAGATTCATCTGGGCGGACACAAAGGGCCCTTATATCTGAGCATGCACTTAGAACCCCTGAACGTCTCTACATGCTAACGAGCAATCCCGCTACACTGCCGTGATTCATGGGAAGTCAGAGTGGGATGATGGAGAGGTTCTGATGCCCTGGCGTTCCGGTCCAGAGGCGGCTCCTCCATGCTCATATCCACCTCCCCCCCCACAATTCCAAAAACACATGTCCCGTGGCGCTGACCCGACCCGTACTGCCGTGCCCGACACCCAACGGGCAGACAAAAGAGTGTGAGTCACCGGTGATGCTGCTCGTGTTTCCACGGCGTGTCTTTGCCACCATCATAGGAGCTGACAGCCCCCCCAGCCACCTTAATGACAGCCTGTAGAACGCGTCTGCAATCAGGAGCAGGCACCTCCCTTGCCGTGAAGGGCTTAATTGCAGGGATTTGGAGTCTGCAAGATCTCTAACGTCAGTCTCTCTACGGGAGGACATGGGGTGGGGGGGAACAGAAGCTTCCAGGCCACATGAGCCTCTTAAGGCAGGCAGGGTGGGGATCCTCGCTGATGATCAGAGCCAGTTTGCAGGCCGGTCGTTAGAAGGGGGCGGTGTAGATTCAGCGTGGCGTAGACCCAGGGGTCGCGTGCGTGGAAGGCAGCAGGCCCGCCGCTCACGTGGTTCGCCGATCAAAGCGGCGAGGGTTCAATAGCAGAGCAGGCGGTCTCAAACTCCCACGCTCCAACTGGCCCCGCCCCCCTCACAGCCTGCGAGGTTCGAGACGTCCCGCGGTTCACCCTGCCGGTCCCCGCTGTCCTCTCAACCATGCCAGGAGACACGGAGCACACGCTGCTATCTGCGAACTCTGACCCCGCTAAACAGTCTGCAAATGAGCAAACACTGGGGCTCTGAGAGACACACTTGGGTGTCATGGGTGTGATGACAGGGTCTTTGTGGGTCTTTTGTTAGTGCTGAGCAGTCTTGCATAGCAAAGGCAGTCCTACCTTTCTATTAAGAGCACATTTATGATTTTGCTATATATATATATATATATATATATATATATATATATATATATATATATATATATAATTTTTTCTACACTATAAAACTAGAATAAACTGCACTGAACTGAGTGAATAAACGTTCAAAATAAAGTAACCGAAGACTTCCTTGAAAACAGAAAAACCTTAGCAGTGGGCAGGGACCCCTCAGAACAGCTGGCACCCGTATGTCTTTGTATTTCTGAATATGCGGAGACCACAGCACTGTCCACCATGGTCAGCAGGGGCCTTGAGCGTCTGAACACCAGCGACCGTTCTCAGCTGGTGGTTTAGTCCAGCCCGGTGTGTGGGAGGTCCACAGTTCTCCCCATCCTTGAAGAGACTTCCTTTTTGCTGTGATAGACATTTGCTGCTGAACCCTCCCATCCCACACACCCTCACACACTGCCACCGCACACCCTCACCTCGTTCGTCAGTGCTGCTGGTAGCAGGAAGCCCCGGTGGCCAGCCGACACGCACACAGGGGCCGGCCCCTTCCTCCTGGGCCACCCAGAGAGAGAGTTTTGAGTTTAGAGGCCCTCCAGTGAGACAGCAGAACAAACAGAGATCCTTTATTCCGTCTCCCCTCACTTTGCGGAGGTGTGAGCACGTGGGAGATGTCGAGGTAGAAAGAGGAGTCACACGTGACGGAAACATTTAACCGCCTTGCATAGAAATGTAAATATAACGCATAAATGGGACACGTGTGAGAAGAGAGAGCAGGAAACATAATAGTTATGAATTATGTTCACTAAAGGAGCATCTTTTAAACAATATTATTTAAAAAAAACCTACTGTATTATGTGTGAGCCTTATATAACTTCAGCAGTTCGCCGTCATCTTGACCTCTGACCTTTGCCATGTTGGTTCACTGTCTCCGCCCCCCTAAGAAACACGAATCGCACCTGGCTGCTTTGATCTTGCCTTCAGGCGCACGTGTCGGAAACACTCCGGCTTAGAGAGACTTATGAAACTTTCAAACTCCGTTCAAGAAGTGGGAGGTGTGTGTATGCGGAGAGGCGATTCCCCAGGAGGGACACGGTACCTGCCGGCGCTGTCGGACCTGTGGGCCGGGGCTTCGTGCGCCGGGTACTGAGCAGAGTTCATGGAGATGAAGTGTTTATTAATGTTTTGTCCTTGCGTGGAGGCGTCTTCCCGACGGGGGACACTCGTGTTCGCACACGTCAGGTGTCTCTCACGGCAACACGTGCGCTCGCGGTGACGGCCCAGATGGCCTGGCCACCATTGTGTCGTCGTGGTGATTGCAGACACACAGACGTCTGAAGGAGAGATGAGGGTAAACAACAACGATGACAACAAACCTGGAAACAACAAATCCAGCACGTTCTTCACAAACCCGGCTCACAAACGTCTCCCCCGCTCACTCAAACCAACACACCCTGATTATACAAATTATTAAGGAATACGTGCCCCATGCAAGTACACACACACGCACACACACACACACACACACACACACACACACACAACCACACACACATACACACACACGCACACACACACTTCCATGTGCACACGAGCTGTCACAGATATTAAATACACAATCCTCTTCCATTTAACTGCTGTCCGTTGTAATAAGATGTTTATCAGAAGGCAAATGGTAGTGTTAAAGGATTTAATAATGCATCGGGTTTTAATTGGACAGATTTTCAGTCCTCGGTGTGAAGGGCTCAAACTGAAACGGTGTTTCCTCACCAAGCCGGCAGAATCAGGGGACACCAGGTGATTCTGTATAACAGGAAGTGAATGAAGCCCTCCGCTCTGAGGGCCAACTGTGCTGCTTAATAGGTTAATCTCCTGTTGATTTTGTCATTATGCCCCCTGCAATCAGAAATGAAGCATCACATTCACGCCTGCACATCCTGCTAGATAAACAGACGAGGGACCTTGAATCTGGGCTCCTTTCACTGTTATCAAGGCGGAGGACAATCACGGGTGGCTTGCAGTCCACAGCACTTTGGGGCTCAGACTCGTCTCCTCGAATCGGTGACCTCTGTGACCTCGGTGACCTCGCTGCCTTACATGACGCTTTTAAGCATTTGTTCTGGCAAACGGGCCCAGGCAGCCGAGTCTGATGCCATGTCTGACTGTTCTGAACAGGTCTGAGTCTCTCCTTCATCGATCCAGGACTCTGATTCCCAGTTTAGATATTGATCATATACGCCCATGACAGCGATGGACTTGTGGCCTACAGGAGAAGCATGAAGCCCAGTGAGCTTCTGCGCTTGGTTTACATTTCACAGATCAACACTGACTACACTGACAATAAATATGTTCTGCGAGATGATGTTCCAGACACCTAGAAGCATCCAATGTCCTGCTGTCCTGCACGACACGAATGAGGAAGGAAGCAGTGTGGACCGTGGACATGCAATCTAGCAGTGTGGACCATGGACATGTAATCTAGCAGTGTGGACCATGGACATGTAATCTAGCAGTGTGGACCATGGACATTTAATCTAGTAGCACCAATCACTGGGGAACAAATACATCACCTGCCATGGGCAACGTTCTCTTTTCATAGCTGATGGAGGCACGATCCCACACGCTCTTATCAGACGAGCAGACGTCCGCACTGCTGCTCAAATGTCATGTGACTTTAAGCTCAATTAATCTAAACACGCCGCGGCCGTCAGCCGTCTGAATCCCCAGGACACGCCCCCTCAGAGCAGGAGTTGCATTTCCTCGCACATCTTCGTCCCCGTTTGGATAATGTCACTCTCCACGCCGCAACACGCAGGAATCAGGCAATTACATCCGCCACTGCGTGTCAGCGCTCCTGATCTCCAGGGCAACGGAGGGAGTGGCTGGGAGACCGAGGATGAGACTCACCTGCAGCTCCGCCCCCTCCCCGTGGCCCCAGACGGGATTTACAGGCTCGGCGTCCTGCAGAGACGGCACGCCAGCTTTGATACCTTAATCCGGCGTGGCCTTTCGCTCAGCCCTGTCCAAAGCTTATGTAGATGGGGGACGTAAATGGATGGATGGAGGGATGAACAGGGATTGGAGGAGAGGAGCACAAAGTGACATGATCATTAGAGACGCCATCGTGGTGAAAACACAGGAGAACAGGACTTAACGACCATCAGAGCAGATCTGCAGCTGACCAACCGAAGGGAGATCAAGAGTCCAGGAGACAGAGCAGGGGACAGTGAACAAGAGACAGAGCAGGGAACAGTGAACATGAGACAGACCAGGGGACAGTGAACATGAGACAGACCAGGGGACAGTGAACATGAGACAGACCAGGGGACAGTGAACAAGAGACAGACCAGGGGACAGTGAACATGAGACAGACCAGGGGACAGTGAACATGAGACAGACCAGGGGACAGTGAACAAGAGACAGAGCAGGGAACAGTGAACATGAGACAGAGCAGGGAACAGTGAACAGGAGACAGACCAGGGGACAGTGAACATGAGACAGACCAGGGGACAGTGAACATGAGACAGACCAGGGGACAGTGAACATGAGACAGAGCAGGGAACAGTGAACAGGAGACAGACCAGGGGACAGTGAACAGGAGACAGACCAGGGGACAGTGAACAGGATACAGAGCAGGGGACAGTGAACAAGAGACAGACCAGGGGACAGTGAACAGGAGACAGACCAGGGGACAGTGAACATGAGACAGAGCAGGGGACAGTGAACATGAGACAGAGCAGGGAACAGTGAACAGGAGACAGTGAACAGGAGACAGAGCAGGGGACAGTGAACATGAGACAGACCAGGGGACAGTGAACAGGAGACAGACCAGGGGACAGTGAACATGAGACAGAGCAGGGGACAGTGAACATGAGACAGAGCAGGGAACAGTGAACAGGAGACAGTGAACAGGATACAGAGCAGGGGACAGTGAACATGAGACAGACCAGGGGACAGTGAACAGGAGACAGACCAGGGGACAGTGAACATGAGACAGAGCAGGGGACAGTGAACATGAGACAGAGCAGGGAACAGTGAACAGGAGACAGTGAACAGGATACAGAGCAGGGGACAGTGAACATGAGACAGACCAGGGGACAGTGAACATGAGACAGACCAGGGGACAGTGAACAGGATACAGACCAGGGGACAGTGAACAGGAGACAGACCAGGGGACAGTGAACAGAAGACAGACCAGGGGACAATGAACAGGAGACAGACCAGGGGACAGTGAACAAGAGACAGTCCCCTAAAAGGACTGACAAACATTCCAGGAAACACTGTCTCTGCTGGTAGATGCTTAAGAACATTCACACATTCTCACTCTTACACACATTCTCACACTTACACACATTCTCACACTTACACACTCTCACAATTACGCACATTCTCACACTTACACACACACTTACACACACACATACACACTCTCTCACAATTACGCACATTCTCACACTTACACACATACACACCCTCTCACAATTACGCACATTCTCACACTTACACACATTCTCACACTTACACACACACATACACACACTCTCACAATTACGCACATTCTCACACTTACACACACACTTACACACACATACACACCCTCTCACAATTACGCACATTCTCACACTTACACACATTCTCACACTTACACACACACATACACACACTCTCACAATTACGCACATTCTCACACTTACACACACACTTACACACACACATACACACTCTCACAATTACGCACATTCTCACACTTACACACACACTTACACACACATACACACTCTCTCACAATTACGCACATTCTCACACTTGCACACATTCTCACACTTACACACACACATAAACACACTCTCACAATTACGCACATTCTCACACTTACACACACACTTACACACACACATACACACTCTCTCACAATTACGCACATTCTCACACTTACACACACACTTACACACACATACACACCCTCTCACAATTACGCACATTCTCACACTTACACACATCCTTATTGTAAATCCTTCTATACTGTAAGCAGAATGAACACTGGCTTCTGCTCACAGCTAAAATGATTCTTCATGTGAGGGACGTGGTGAGGTGTGTGTTCTTCATGTGAGGGACGTGGTGAGGTGTGTGTTCTTCATGTGAGGGACGTGGTGAGGTGTGTGTTCTTCATGTGAGGGACGTGGTGAGGTGTGTGTTCTTCATGTGAGGGACGTGGTGAGGTGTGTGTTCTTCATGTGAGGGACGTGGTCAGGTGTGTGTTCTTCATGTGAGGGACGTGGTGAGGTGTGTGTTCTTCATGTGAGGGACGTGGTGAGGTGTGTGTTCTTCATGTGAGGGACGTGGTGAGGTGTGTGTTCTTCATGTGAGGGACGTGGTGAGGTGTGTGTTCTTCATGTGAGGGACGTGGTCAGGTGTGTGTTCTTCATGTGAGGGACGTGGTCAGGTGTGTGTTCTTCATGTGAGGGACGTGGTCAGGTGTGTGTTCTTCATGTGAGGGACGTGGTCAGGTGTGTGTTCTTCCTGTGAGGGACGTGGTCAGGTGTGTGTTCTTCATGTGAGGGACGTGGTCAGGTGTGTGTTCTTCATGTGAGGGACGTGGTGAGGTGTGTGTTCTTCATGTGAGGGACGTGGTGAGGTGTGTGTTCTTCATGTGAGGGACGTGGTGAGGTGTGTGTTCTTCATGTGAGGGACGTGGTGAGGTGTGTGTTCTTCATGTGAGGGACGTGGTCAGGTGTGTGTTCTTCATGTGAGGGACGTGGTCAGGTGTGTGTTCCGCTCTGCTAGTGTGTGTCCAAGTCACTGTTATGTTGATGTTTGTTCATGTGTGGAATATCTAGAAACACATCTATAGAAATACATCTATAAATGTAAAAACGTGTGTATGTGGTCATATGCATGTGTGTGTGTGTGTGTGTGTGTGTGTGTGTGTGTGTGTGTGTGTGTGTGTGTGTGTGTGTGTGCGCACTCATGCTACTTTGCAGCTGTCTACCTCCTCTTGGTCTCTCCATGAAACTCTTCATGAAGCACATTTAAATTTAAATTAGATTCATTCAAAGTTTCATTTTTTAATCATGTATTATTCAGAACGAAATCACTCTGGAGCACCTGCTAATGCTATGCTGTAGGATAGCTTTTTGGACTATCATTACCTCTAAAAATAATTTTAAAAATGTAAGACCTGTCAAGGGTTTTCTCCAAAACGTCTACTCTTGTCTTCCCATCTCTGGATCAATTCATGAATGTCAGACTGCAAAAAGATTTTCACGTTAACATTACAGTTCAAAAGAAAGATTGAATATTTCTGCTGTTTGAAATATGGATATACAAATTCACATAAAACCAGTGCTGTGGCCCCACAAAAAAGAATCAGATCAGTACTATAAACAAACAATCAAATCAAATATATTTGTATAGTGCTTTTCACAACATATGTTGTCACAAAGCGCTTTACAGGAAACTATCAAAAAGAATCAGATCAGTCCTCACATATTATAAACAAACAATGAAAAATAATCAGATCAGTCCTCACATATTATAAACAAACAATTAAAAAGAATCAGATCAGTCCTTACATAAACAAACAATCAAAAAACTTTAATATATGAAATGATCCAAGTCCACCTCAAACTGCATTAAATGACAAAACACTTGTAAATTGCTTTGGATAAGAGCGTCAGCTAAATGCTGCGAATGTAAATGTAAATGTAAGTGTAAATGTAAATGTAAATGTGAATGTAAGTGTAAATGTAAATGTAAGTGTAAATGTAAATGTAGGTGTAAATGTAAAGAACAACCAATGAAAACAGGATGACATAGAGGGACAGTCACCTACTGCATCTAAAAATGTCAGGCGTGTTTAAAAGGAGAATACCGCTAACATGAAACTCTAGCCGCCGTGATGTCCGAGGGCCAGTGTTCAGCTCAGCCATCAAAGCTTTCTACACACCTCCATGTCAGCACTCCACCCTAACATGTTGTCCCGGAATGCTGTGGTCGGAACAAATGTCAAGTAAGATGTATTTTTAACTCCTGCATTCTCTCCAAAGAAAATACCGTAGTGTGCAGAAAGTTTATTTTGCCCCTCAAGTTTAGTTCTGTTATGACTGGGCTCTATCTCCATTATTAATGCTTTAATGCAATTCATAATGTTTCCATGTTTGTGCTTGGCCTCAGACAGAAACAAAATATACTTTATTATCTGTTCATAAAATATCAAGCAGGTCCTCACAGAGCCAGAATGGCGTTTCTCTGAGCTACTGATGGTCCTCGATGGAGCCCAGGGAGCCGTAATGGAGGAGCGTGCACTCCAACACGACTGGCACCGCTTCAGACGTAATTACAAAAACCTGCATTGTAGTCCTAATAGCTTGTGTAACTCCACACTAGCACGTTTACCCAGAGGAGTTCGAATGGATCGGATTCTTTTCACCCCCAAACACTCACAAATGTACTTTGTTATCTGTTCCAAGGTCATTTATTGCAAAGCCAGATATCACATAACGCGAGTGCTGTCCAGCGCAATTTCAGCTTCTATCCGCTGGACATCGTCACCTCAGGGCCACCGTATGGCCGAGAGACACCGTGAGACACCGTGAGACACCGTGAGACACCGTGAGGCACCGTGAGGCACCGTGAGGCACCGTGAGGCACCGTGAGACACCGTAGTCACAGTTATACACTGTAATGCTTATTAGCAAGAGCTGCTCATTTCAGAAGGTGACAGTGACTAATACCTTTATGCAAATGTGTGTACTCGTGTCATAATGGCCCTCAACTTCGTGACGTCTTTCTTCCCTGTGGGCACGAAACTCGTTGATGCTTCTGGAGTTTACGAATGCGGCACCTCTGAAAAGTTTCTCTGTCAGTTTTTCAAAAATAATAACTGCCGTTGAAAAGGAGCAGCATGTCCGGGGCTACGATGCCCAAACCAGGGGCGGAGGAACCTACACTCCTAAGATGTCCTAAAGGTCAAAAGCTTGTTCAAAAGATCAACAAGGTTCAGTGAACATGGGTGAAGACAGACACACATCCTCTCTCCACTGTACCAGTAATAAAGACGGCAGTACAGAAAACAAGTGGGCTACCTGGTCTGTGACTAATGTAGATTAAACCGGTGTATGTCTGTGTGTTTGTCACAGAGAGCTAAAGGAAAAGAAAAAGGCACAAAGATTAGCAGAAATATTATAATCTACACCACCATTAATCTCTGACCACTGTGCCCAGGGCCCATGTGAATGTGAACGGTTCCAGCCTAAATCACCACTGACGTGATCACCATTACTGAACTGATCACCATTACTGAACTGATCACCATTACTGAACTGATCACCATTGCTGAACTGATCACCATTGCTGAACTGATCACCATTACTGAACTGATCACCATTACTGAACTGATCACCATTGCTGAATAAGATCACCATTACTGATCTGAATGGTTTAAGTGCTTTACACCAAATGTACCTACCAATAGCCATGACTTCATGGCCTGTGAAATTGCTTTGCTAGAAATAGTTCTGCTTAAACAAGTGTGAATGTTATAATTGCAAATCACACTTGCGAACACAGTAGCATACAGAAAGCTCAATTCATCTGGAACATACCCAGGAGCTCATGAAGGTGTGGTGGGCGCGGGCGTGAGGGTCAGCTCCGCGCTCCTGCCCCCAACACACCCCTCCTGCTACAGCGTATCAACCCCATCAGGCCGTGGGGTAACTGGCCTGTTAAACGTTCATGGAGCAGCCCAGCTGGGGATGGGGGGGGCAGGTGAGGGGAATGGTGCGGTCACCCGAGGGGCAGGAGGGCCGATCGCCTCCAAATCGCCTCCTGGCCTCCTAGCACTTAGCGACCATTAGCGGGAGGCAGGGAGAATGGCCTCTAATTGGCTTGTTAATTGCCGCGTAAATTCGAGTGGCAAGAGGCACAATCAGATGGTGATTGTGTGGTGCACTTCATCTCCTCGAGCGGCCCAGCTCAGTGGGACCCTCCATGATAAGCAGATGGAGATCAGGGCTGTAGATGAAGCAGACGGCAGGCCCACAACTCGTAGAACGGTTATCAAATGAGACATTTAGCAGACAAATGACGCTTTGAGATGTTTGTCTTTGAATGGGCGATAGAGGGGTAGGAAGGAGAAACAGAACTGCTGACACAGGTCTTCCTTGCACACACACGCCCTCACACACACATTCATTCACATAGACAGATACTCTTTCGCATGTATGCTGTCTCATGCTTGCACACACACATGCACACACACTTAACATGTACACTGAGGAATTAAATGTATAATGTTTTGAAATCTAACATTTGCTTCAACCCTAATGTGGCCCTTACGGAAAGCTTTACCCTAACTATTCCAAACTGAAGCATAACTGAACCATAACATAAATGACCCCTAACAGCCTCAGACCCACTGTAACGTATCGCTGCCATCCCCGCTGTCAATCACATCCTCACTTTTCCCCTCCGTGTCGTTCTGTTTACCTTTTCCCCCACCTCAATTCAGGCCCTTGTTTCAGTCATGTGTTTCACCTGTGTCATGTTCCTGTCCTCATGTACCTGTGTGTGTATAGACCTCTCCTTTCAGTCATGTTCCTGTCCTCATTTACCCGTGTGTGTGTGTGTATATAGACCTCTCATTTCAGTCATGTGTCTCATTCCTGTCCTCATATACCCTGTGTGTATAGACCCCTCGTTTCACCCTAGTCTTGGTCGGTCATTTTATGTTGTACTCCCATGGTTTTCTCTGAGACTTCCCCATACTCATGCTAACCCGAGATCCTGCCGTCTCTGTTTTCTGGTTTGGTTTCTGTCTTCCCCTCCCTGCTGGCTCTCTGGTGCCCTTCTGTTATATTTTGTCTAGTGTTTGTCCCAGGATTATTGCTGGTTTGTCATGTCCCATCATTCTCATCAGCGTGTTTCTCATCTAAGGTTTGTATCCCTTCTTCCTTTCTAATGAGAGAAGGTCCAGTGATCTGAAACCAAACCTTATTGTCTCCACACTCGTGTTCACCCACTACTCAGTTTATGTCTGGTCCATTACACTCACCTTGACCTAATTACCTCAAATCCGCCTTCTGCCCTATATGCTTTCATGCACACGAAGACGTCAGGATTTACGAATTAGGATTCAAACACGGAAATGAATTAGGATTCAATAGCTATGCCTAATTTATCCCAATTTACTCCCAAGGTACATTGACTGTACCTTGCTGAGTGGGAGACCACTGGCCTCGAGAGTCAGGGCTGTTTTCATGTCATGAGTGGGATCTCCATAATATTAGACAGGCTTTGAATGTATTGATGATGGGTATATATATATGTGCTGATTGGTATATGTATATATGTATGTGCAGATCAGTATATATATATATATATATATATATATATATATATATATGTGTGTGTGTGTGTGTGTGTGTGTGTTACGATTGCTGAGGAGTAGGCGTGACGCAATTGCAAGTTTGGATAATTTTAAAACGAAATGAAAACAAAACAACTGAGTGCAAACAGAAACGCTACACAACTAATGGAGAATGGAAAAACTATATAATTAGAGTACAGACAATACACCAAGGCTAGTAAGAAACGCTACACAACTAATGGAGAAACTATATAATTAGAGTACAGACAATACACTAAGGCTAGTAAACACATCCAAGTAAAATACAAACATAAGTCGAGCAACAGAACCTCGAACTAAAACTACAGACCTACAGGAAAAACAACGAACACCAATCAAAGAGAAAACAAACAAGACACACAAATACTTAAAGATATGACGAAACAGCGAAGGGAAACGCGGAAGAGGAAAAACACTTAACTGGGCTTGGGTAGACTAGAAGGAGAACAACGGAGAAATATGTACGAAACCGAAACTAGAGACAACTACATAAATCAAGCAAACAAGCGAGAGCAGAGACAACACACACATGAGCTTAAACAGAAACTAGGAACAAACGAACAAGGACCATAAACAAGGAATACTTAGGAACTACGAAGAACCACGGCAGACAAAGCACAGCAAACGACCGACGTCGGTGAATGAGACGGGGGGGAACTAAATACACAAGACGGAAGGGGAAAAGGAGACACAGGTGCAAACGTTGATGACAGGGGTGTGACAAACAGAAGGAAACCATATAAACCGGGGAACTAGGTAGGGCTAGGGCATACGACACAGGACTGGGGCGGAAGGCGAAGCTAGACATGACAGTATGTATGTTCTGGATGGTATATGCATGTGTAGTGCAGTCTGCTTTTCCACTTCAGCTTCAGAGACCTCACACAGCCATTGGGGCTCAACAGTTTCTGAATGTGAGGAAAGTAACATCATGGCTGACAGGGAAATGTTGGTAGTTAAAAATCAAATCTGAATTCACTGGTGACCAGTAAGCGCTGAGGTCGTGTTCTCCTTATGTTGGGTCTTCATAAGAAGATGAGCTACCGCCCTTTGAGCTGACCGAGTCCAGATAAGACGTTTCTGCACCGCAGGTGTGATGACACAAAAGCAAGAGTCGTCATCTCAGGGAAAGGTCAAGACACATCAGATTATGAAAGTATTTCTTGAGGGGAAAAAAACAGTTCAAATGAGAGAGAAGAAATAGTCAGATTTCTAGGGTACGGTTTAACCGTAAACGTTAAATGTTCTAAGAACTTCCCAAACATCCCTACTAATATAATCACGGCTGACAACCAGAACTTCTGTTTGTCTTCATTTAATACACTGCACATTATCCAAACGCTTAATAGCTACAAGAGATGAAAACCCTAATGGAAAGCCACAGGAAAAATATATCAATTAAAAGACAAACTGGGGCCAATAATGGACTCTTGAGGGACCCCACAAGTAAAATCAGCAGCAGAACACATCAGATCACCATTATACACGTTAACAATTCTCTGTTGGATAAATGAGCTAAAAATCAATAGAGAGCAGAAATACCAACCCACTGTCTGTCTGTTAAGAAATATACCACAACCAGCAGATGAAAACTACAAGTAATAACACATCAGACTGGAGTCTGTTTGTATTTAAAATAGTATTTAGCAGCTTCAGAAAGGCCCTTTAGTGCTGTTTTCAGTGAAGTCCAGATTAAAACTGGTGTTTTGTTGCAGTATGTGCAAGAGATAATTACTGACGACTTTCTCCGACATCTTTAAGATAAAATGAAGAGAAAAATGATTGCAGTTGGTTAGGTCAGACACAGGTTTCACAAGAGGCTGAACATTAAGCATCTTAACGCAGTGGGGAAATGACCCAGAAGTAAGAAACATTGGCCTGTAAATATGAGATGGGTAATAAAACCATAGCCCAGATGATATCACGTGAACTACGAGTGTTTCACAGTCTCCTTCCCCACTAAATCCTCTTCCACTATGTCTTTCACTCTGCTTATTTTGACTAGATTATTGCTTCAGAAGCGTGGGGTTGCTGTTCATCAACATGAATATTAATATGCCCTTACTAAAACACTTTATCATAATCAAGCGCTATAGACAAGAAGACAAGAAATCAGAGAATACTAACGACAACCTGTCGTAGAGCTGATACTGTCCAGATGCACATTTTTATAAATATAAATGCAGAGCTGTTAACACTGATGTGGTTAGGTTATTAAGAACCCTAACAGCAAAGCAAGAGAGTGTTTAGTACAAACCTACCAATAGAGTTTCTAGTACAGACCTACACAGGAGAGCTTGTAGTACAAACCTAGTGTAGAGATTTGTCTATAGACCTATCTGAGAGTGCTTCTAGGACAGACCTACCTGAGAGTTTTTTAAGTACAGACCTACCCGAGAGAGTGTTTAATACAAACCTACCTGGTAGTTTTAGTACAGACCTGCCTGGGTGTTTCTGATACAGACCTAACTGAGTGTTTAGTGCAAACCTAACTGAGATAATTTCTAGTACAGACCTACCCGAGTGTTTCTAATACACCCCTACCCAAGAGGGTTTAGTACAAACCTACCTGAGATAGTTTCTAGTACAGACCTACCCGAGTGTTTCTAATACACCCCTACCCAAGAGGGTTTAGTACAAACCTAGCTGAGATAGTTTCTAGTACAGACCTACCTGAGAGAGGGAGTACAAACCTTCCTGCGAGAGTATCTAGTGCATATTGCTCTTACACACACTAGAAACCCTGGATTATTGACATTGAGAGGATTTATTGTGTTAGTTATTAGTTATTGACAAGATGAAGTTTTGACAACCCTAATGCACCCTTAAGTAATTTAAATACTACTTTAAATAGAATACTGGGTCATATTCAACCTCTAAAAACATAACCTAATATAACACACAGCTGTTGAACCCCAGTGTGTCCAGCAAGCTGAGCTCTAATGTTTATTGCTGATTAAAATGTGCAAGCCCTAAACCTAACAAGTCAGTTTGTTAGGTTGTTCAAGGGAGTGATGAAGGATTCATGAATGTTTGTTGCAAATCCTTGAAGATGTACCAAGAACTCAATTCACATTCAGAAGCAAAATGACACACAGAGGCTTAATACTGAATAGTCAAGAGAGAAGTGACATAAGTTGATGGTCTTGGTTTACAGTGAATACTGGTGAGTTTGCTTTGTCAGACTATATATTAGCACGGTTGTGGAATGAACTGGGATCTGGGTGCAGGGTAGGATGCCCTCGTAAAAGTTTATTTTACAAGGACGGAAACACAACCAATAACATACACATAAAAGACAACCAAGACCGACAGGGAGAAAAAATTTAACGAGGCAAGATGGAGACGAACATGAATATACGTGAATATACATGAATATACGTGAATATACATGAATATACATGAATAGGACAGGAAGCCCAGGGTATAGATCATAGCCATGGTCCATGGTCACCTTACCAATCTAAACCTCATGAGGCATGATTATGAAATCTAAACAAACTTGATTTAAGAATAGAAAAAGACCCTACACACACACACACACACACACACACATACATACAGTATATATATATATATATATATATATATATATATATATATATATATATATATATATGTCACAATTTTACTTCACCCTTCTGGTTGTCTCTGTCTGGATTGCATATACAGTCAACATTAAGGAGACTCAATTAGTTATTAATTTAATTGGTTCATGCAAGTCAAACAGAACACAGATGTTTTCTCTGTTTTCTTCAGTGTTCTGTGCACTGGGACATGTTGCCCAGCTAATTTACCAGCTGTGAATCACTGCATAATTAGACAACAATGTAAACCAAACAAATAAATAAGAATGATAAAACATATATACAAACATTGTACAAAATGAGTAGTGGTAGTTTGTATATGCAGTGTATTACAATGTTATTATTGGTAGCAAATATTAGTTTCATATTAATCGTTTGTCATTTTTCAGTTGTTGCATAAACTTGTTGGATGTTAAATGTTTCTGGCTGTAGGAATACATCATTAATATCACTGTCTAGGTGACCATAAACCAATGGCAACTGAAAATATTCCAAATATTTTACACATTAAATTTTTTTTTTAATATTTTTGCAAGTTGTGTTCTTTATCACATCATATGTAGGCTATTACATCATATCTTGGTTATTACCTATCTAGTTTATTACATTTATATCTGGGTTATTACCTATCTAGGTTGTTATATCATATCTAAGTTATTGCATCATATCTAGGGTATACCTGGTTATTACATCATATCTAAGTTATTACATCATATCTAGGGTATACCTGGTTATTACATCATATCTAGGTTATTACATCATATCTAGGGTATACCTGGTTATTACATCATATCTAGGTTATTACATCATATCTAGGGTATAACTGGTTATTACATCATATTTAGGTTATTACATCATATCTAGGGTATAACTGGTTATTACATCATATTTAGGTTATTACATCATATCTAGGTTATTACATCATATCTAGGTTATTACATCATATCTAGGGTATAACTGGTTATTACATCATATCTAGGGTATATCTGGTTATTGCACCATATGTTATTACATCATATCTAGGTTATTACATCATATCTAGGGTATAACTGGTTATTACATCATATCTAGGGTATAACTGGTTATTGCATCATATTTAGGTTATTACATCATATCTAGGTTATTACATCATATCTAGGTTATTACATCATATCTAAGGTATAACTGGTTATTACATCATATTTAGGTTATTACATCATATCTAGGTTATTACATCATATCTAGGGTATAACTGGTTATTACATCATATCTAGGGTATACCTGGTTATTGCACCATATGTTATTACATCATATCTAGGGTATTTCATAATATCTAGGTTATTACATCATATCTGGTATACCTGGTTATTACATCATATCTAGGTTATAACTGGTTATTGCATCATATTTAGGTTATTACATCATATCTAGGTTATTACATCATATCTAGGGTATAACTGGTTATTACATCATATCTAAGTTATTACATCATATCTAGCGTATACCTGGTTATTACATCATATTTAGGTTATTACATCATATCTAGGTTATTACATCATATCTAGGGTATAACTGGTTATTACATCATATCTAGGGTATACCTGGTTATTGCACCATATCTTAATACATCATATCTAGGTTATTACATCATATCTAGGGTATAACTGGTTATTACATCATATCTAGGGTATACCTGGTTATTGCACCATATCTTAATACATCATATCTAGGTTATTACATCATATCTAGGGTATAACTGGTTATTACATCATATCTAGGGTATAACTGGTTATTGCACCATATGTTATTACATCATATCTCTGTTATTTCATCATATCTAGGTTATTACATCATATCTGGTATACCTGGTTATTACATCATATCTAGGTTATTACATCATAACTACTTTATTACCTATCTCGGATATTACATCCTATCTAGGATATTACATCATATCTAGGATATTACATCATAACTACTTTATTACCTATCTCGGATATTACATCCTATCTAGGATATTACATCATAACTACTTTATTACCTATCTCGGATATTACATCATATCTAGGATATTACATCATAACTAGGATATTACCTATCTATGTTATGAGTAAACAATGGTTGAAACTGAAAATTGAACTTGGTGATATTTCCAGTGAAAAATATATAGTAATGTTTAAGAACAACAGATTTTTAAAGATTGTTTCAGAAATATAAATGAATAAAATCTAATGTTGTTAAAATATTATTGGCGAATATAATTAACAGAAACATTTTTTTTCATTTCTTTACTCTCACTCAATTCATCTCGCTGGTACATTCAGATCTTCATGTGTTAACACCACGTCTGTTGTCCATATCAGATGGTTCAACTTCAGCATCAGCCCCAGTCATGAAACAATCATCAACTCATCTGGTCAATATTACATTTAAGGTTAAAAATGTTACTTGACATTTTACATATGCAGATCTTATACATGTATCAGTCCCTTTATCACAAAACCTACTTTTGTATGAAACCTGGTGGCTGTACAAGAGCCTGTAACCTGTTCACTGTCCCGCACGTGTTGTGTTGGGTGTTCTGTAGCACCGAACCGTCCCTGTCTCACAGTACAGCTCACAGAACGCCTGGATCAGACCCTCTCTGAATGTTCACATTTCTAGAGCTACACGTGAGAATCAGCTGGTACCATCGTCAGACAGACGAATAACAAAAGACACAAAGGCAAAATGTAGAATCACAAACACACATTCAGACACAAACATCAAACCTAATTATTCTTGTGGGATATTTCCAATAAATTCTGCACTAAAACTATAAAAAAAGAAACTAGCAAATGAAAGTAAACAAATAATAAAAACCTAATGTTCACCAGAAAAAAATGATCAGCTCTATCACTCTGTGGATATTGTGTCCACACAAAGACATAAAACCTACCCTCAACCCCTTGACCACACACACACGCACACACACACACACCCACACAGGCATGCACACACACACACACCAATCAGCTCTACTCAACCATCTGTCCTTGGCTTGAGTTGTTTGCAATTTTGCCATTGTAATCAAAATATGAGGAAAGTACCTCAGTTCATCCAATCATCTTATGGCACTACAGAAACGAGTCCTTCTGTACAGCAAGTACATCTGTGATTGCGTACATTGTGTGCATCTGCGTTTGGCTAAAAATGTGTCTGAGTTTATTTGGTAAGTACCACTAAGGTGATTTAGCTGCATCACGGCAGCCGATCGTTACAACAGTCCCGAAGCCGCACCAGAGACTTTTACAAAGTGCAGCGCTTCTCTGTCTGTTTAACACGACTACACGTTCGACTGCTCTAAAAACGTGGAGTAGGCATTTTCAAACAGACCAGCTAATCGCGTCGAGGTGGAGGGCGAGGAGAGCCGTTCAGCTACGATTGAGTGGGCCGCACCGGTGGTGTGTAGTGCTGACGCTTCCCAAACTCTTTAACCCATACGCAAAAAAAATAAATAAAAATAAAAAAAAAGCCCCTTGGCACAGCAGGCGAGGGGGAGCTGAAGCAGAAATTCATCTAATGTAAATATGAAGGACCGACACCTGGTCATCTCATCACTCATGCATTTGCAACAGCTGACATTTCCATGACATTTCGGGCCGGGGGACAAACTAAACAAAATGGTCGCCGTGTGCCATGTTAAACGTGGGAGGGGAGGGTGGAGGGGGGCGTGGCCATGCGGAGTGGTGTGTCAACCCCCCCCCACCCCTGAATGTCTTTGTCTTATTGGGAGCACAATATAAGCAGTGAGCACCTGGAAATGTCAGCGATTCCCCTGGCGTAGAGCAGTTAACTGGGGGGGGACGGTTATTACCCCTCACAGACATAATGCTGGAAGGTGCGTGAGCTTCATGGAGAACTTTGACGCCGAATACCTCATCAGATTTGCCACTGAGGCACGCAACTGTTAACCTGGAGTGGCTGTCAGTTCAGTCGCGTAAATAGACGGGAGTTTATATGCCAATAATGACTAACGTTGGCGGAGGGATACGGTTTTAATTGACAAATGTGGAGGTGATGCGTCTGTGCCTGAAAGGTGGTTTCAGGGTGCTCGCTCCTTGTGCTTGAACTGCACACCTGCGTGTGCTGGGCTTCACTGCAGGATATTGTAATGCAGCATTCAAGATGAGTTCATCCTTGCGTGTGTAAGAATGTCATTCGGTCACCTACAGAATAGATCCGTTTATTTGTGCCTGACCCTTACGGTGGCATGAGCAACATCAGCTAATGTGGCGTGAAACCAAATCCCATAATTAATCCAGTTAACTGGACCCTCTTTCACCATTAAACCAATTATGGTGTTCAGGCCCGAGGTCCTTGACCTGCTAATGGGGGTGACTGAGCTGCCCCCCAAAACTGTGACTTGAGGGTTGCAACATGATCCTGTTTTCACACTGGAAATGAATCTAACACACACAGACACACACACACACACACACACCCACACACACACACACACACTCTCGCAGAAAGGAGATGTCGAAAAGCAAAATTTATCAGCTAGTCATTTCAGTTTAATTTCAGTTTCCAGAAATGTAAACGATGTACATAGTGTGGCGAGGGCGCTGTTATATTAGCGTGATGTTCTAATTCTGCTGAGGTAGAATTCATCTCGCAGCACACAACCTCAGTATATAAATATTACGTCTAAGACTATGCGTGTTTATTTGAACACGTTACTGAAGTGTAAAAGTGACACTGTGTTTCTGAGGATGTCCTCAAGCTGAGGGGCTCCTTCAGGTCCATGGAGTTAATCCCGATCCACAACACATGCGGTGAAATATGTGCTCGGCACCGGGCAGGCTAACTGGTTCTGTTCTTTCCTCCCACAGAACCCCAGAAGAAGGGGTGCTGGGATTGGTCTGAGAGGCGTGAAGCCACGCCTCCTGGTGAACACCTGACACCTCCTGTTGCCCCACCCCCTCTGAGCGGTCCCTGGGACCTTATTCCCGCTGGTCTGCGTGACATACTGGCCCTCGTGTTTTTCGAGATGCAGGGCATTGTGGGATTTCCTTGTACTGAATGCTTTCTTATGACCTTAGCTCACCTTCCCACCGCACCACCATTCCTGCACCACCATTAATACTGCTGTATTTTCCCAGTCTGTACCTTCCCAGTTTTCCGCTATGGGTCATTTGTGTCTTATTCTCTATTTGCAGTAGTGGTAACACCTAATTTAGCTGCACTGATGAAAAACCTCCATATCATAAAACAACATGTGGGCTCTCTATAGTTATTACAGTCTATAAAATCATTTTGTTTGGTTCAAGAGACAGATCATATAACGACTATATAGATACTTACAAACATGAAGTATATCACAGAACCAAATTAGGTGTCTGTGTCACCTATAAAAATGTTAAACTTTTTTTCTCTCAGACTACCTGTCTGTCTGTCTGTCTGTCTGTCTTTCTCGTTGACTCTATTTAGTAATGTGATTGGGCGGAGAGCCGTGCTACAGCAGGGTTCATGCAGATGCTCAGGGAGGCGGAGACTGGCTGCCGTGGAGACAGTGGGAGGGGCCCTGGGAGCAAAGGTCATGCCAAGGAGAAGAAATGTGCTGGCTGGCAGAAGCCAATAAGAGCCAGACTCCTGCTCCAGGTCCCCTGAAAGGCTCATTTAACCCCAGCTCCCCCTCAGGAGATGGAAATTTGATTTTCACAATGGGTAATGTACTAGAGAAGGCCTTAATGAAATCTGCAGGCAGGCACTGGAGAATGTGGGGGTTGGGGGGGGGGGGGGGGGGGGTTACTAAAGATGTGACTTTGAGATGAAACGGTGGAACATGGAGGTCTTTCAGCTACGTGTAGGCATGCAGGCCATCTGGAGGGGGGGGGGGCATCTGACACACGTCGACAAAACACAGCGGCCTGGGTCTGTAGGTTCAGGCCAGGCCATTGGTAAGTATCTATAGTAAGATGTGAATGGCAGAGACCGTAGGGCCCTAATTGAATCCCACACCCACTGACCCATCTTCTGACTGGCTCCTATTGTTACACTGTGGGTGCCATCTTTGCCCTTCAAACATCATACGCTCTAAAGCCCGATGGAGTTTCTAGTCCGCTGACATAGAAGAAGAGAACTGTGGCCACCGGAAGGAGAGATAGAAAAATCGATCGATAGAGGGAAAGAGGGCATAACAGAGAGAGAGAGGGAGAGAGGGAAAGAGGGCATAACAGAGAGAGAGAGACTATATACCAGCACAGAGATGAAGTGGAAGAAGAACAGAATGGAGTGGAGGAGAGTTTAGAGGAAGAGTGAGAGATGGAGGAGTGGAAGGAAGAAACAGGGGAGTGAGATGGAGAAGATGGGGTGAGATTGGTGAGAGAGGAGTGGAAGGACAGAGTGAAAAGGAAAAAGCCACAGACTGAGATCCAGTGAAAGCTCAAGAGGAGTGATGACCTCCTTCCTGTGTGAACATGAAACACACATGTGATCTCACTGCAGAGAGTGAAGTGTGCTCAACCTTCAGCAGCACAAGGTCGCCACCTCCCCTCCGCTGCGGGGTGAAGTGGGGTGTGTGTGTGTGTGTGTGTGTGTGTGTGTGTGTGTGTGTGTGTGTGTGTGTGTGTGTGTGTGAGTGAGAGAGAGTGCGGGCTGAAGTAGTGGGGGGGCAGGTTCGTGTGTGTATGTGTATGTGTGTGTGTGTGTGTGTGTGTGTGTGTGTGTGTGCGTGCAGGGTAAAGTGGTGGGGGACCAGCAAGTGCCAAGGTCACACACCACCTGCTTGTTTACCATTTTGTTCAGGTGGAAAAATCTTGAAAACACTCTCATGTACTTCACATATCAGAGAGCACCGCGCCATAGAGATAGATGCTAACCAGGAAGACTGAAACAAAGTGATTTATTAATAATTACATATAAGGACGAAGGTCTAGTTTTCCTAAATCTTGCTGGAGCGCTGCAGAAAGTCTTCTGAGTCACTGCACCGAGAGCTTCAAAGCCATCACTACATCCTGAAAACATGTAATCAGCAGTACACAACTGCTCATTTAACGTGTTAAGGCACTGGAGTGAGAAATGCAGTGTGAAGACACCTTCTCCTGTGATTGGCTCTGCCCCCCCCCCCTCCCCAGGCCCCCCAGGCCCCCCAGGCACGCCCGGCCTGCCTGCTCCTCTCTGACAGAGCTGTTACCATGCAGGGGGCCGCGAGACACAAACAGGACGGGGCCACTTTGCCTGCTACCCCTGACGGATGAATCACGAGTGCAAAACTAAAGCTGAGCTTAAACTGGAGACACTGCTCCCATCTGTTAAAGAACAATTACAGCATTTTATGAATGTATTAATAAATAAAATATAGTGTGATTTGATTTAACTGATTTTGTGCTTCTGGTTATCATTTTGAGTAGCAACCCTTTCCCTGAAAATTATTGCTTTTTTTTTTTTTCTTAGAAAACTATTTTAAACTCAGTCTCCTGAAAGGCTGGGAACACAGGAAAAGAGATATATTAACTTGTTAGAAGTGTTTTCCCCTGCCTGAATGCTCAGATAACTATTCTGAGAGCGGGCGGGTGCTAATATATCAGTTTGAAACACAGTTCTCAGCTAAAGCGCCGTCACATTGCCCCCTTGAGGTGAAGTCCAAAATAATTTTCATGAAAAAATGCATGAGAGAGAGAGTGAATGTCAGAATTGATAGTGTCATTCACATATCTTATGCGCACAGAGGCAGCTGTTAAGGCTCTTGGGGAACCTCACACTAAAAGTCAGAACAGACTTAGTTACACAGCATCATGCAGTATAACTTCTAGCTGGCAAAAATAGAAGCATTATGTTTCCGTGCATTAATAGACTAGGTGACTGCGTCTTCCTCTGGCCTGTGCTTTAGGAGCAGAACGGATCTTTGTGCTGGGATGCCAGGTTCCCATCTTTCATCCTTCAGTATCACACCTATCAATCCGAGTGATGTTTTTCTATAAAGTGATATAAAATGCCTTCGGGATGGTTTCTAGGGTTTGAGGAAAGCTCTTGTGGTTTCCTCTCAAGGATAACATAGCTCTGATGAAGAGAAGGTGCATAGATATTAAAATAATAGAAAGAGTGAGTGCAACCAGGAACCAGCATCGCAGGGATCCATCATGAACCATCATAGCAGGGATCCATCATGAACCATCATCGCAGGGATCCATCATGAACCATCATCGCAGGGATCCATCATGAACCATCATCGCAGGGATCCATCATGAACCATCATCACAGGGATCCATCATGAACCATCATCGCAGGGATCCATCATGAACCATCATCGCAGGGATCCATCATGAACCATCATCGCAGGGATCCATCATGAACCATCATCGCATGGGATCCATCATGAACCATCATCGCAGGGATCCATCATGAACCATCATCGCAGGGATCCATCATGAACCATCATCACAGGGATCCATCATGAACCATCATCGCAGGGATCCATCATGAACCATCATCGCAGGGATCCATCATGAACCATCATCGCAGGGATCCATCATGAACCATCATCGCAGGGATCCATCATGAACCATCATCGCATGGGATCCATCATGAACCATCATCGCATGGGATCCATCATGAACCATCATCGCAGGGATCCACCATGAACCATCATCGCAGGGATCCATCATGAACCATCATCGCAGGGATCCATCATGAACCATCATCGCAGGGATCCATCATGAACCATCATCGCAGGGATCCATCATGAACCATCATCGCAGGGATCCATCATGAACCATCATCGCAGGGATCCATCATGAACCATCATCGCAGGGATCCATCATGAACCATCATCGCAGGGATCCATCATGAACCATCATCGCATGGGATCCATCATGAACCATCATCGCAGGGATCCATCATGAACCATCATCGCAGGGATCCATCATGAACCATCATCGCAGGGATCCATCATGAACCATCATCGCAGGGATCCATCATGAACCATCATCGCAGGGATCCATTATGAACCATCATCGCAGGGATCCATCATGAACCATCATCGCAGGGATCCATCATGAACCAGCATCGCAGGGATCCATCATGAACCATCATTGCAGGGATCCATCATGAACCGTCATAGCAGGGATCCATCATGAACCATCATCGCAGGGATCCATCATGAACCATCATCGCAGGGATCCATCATAAACCATCATCGCAGGGATCCATCATGAACCATCATCGCAGGGATCCATCATAAACTGTCATAGCAGAGATCTCATATAACCAGATCTTTAATCAATGGTCCTTCAAGTTTGACAAGAACACTCTTATTATCTTGATCAACTCCAACAATGCATTTCCTAAACGAGACAGATACCAGACAGATACATGCCCATACAAACACCAGACAGACAACAAGACAGACATAGACATCATACAGACACCAGACAGACACATGCCCATACAGAGACCTGGCAGACACCAGACAGACACCAGACAGACACCATATAGACACCAGACAGACACATGCCCATACAGACACCAGACAGACACCATATAGACACCAGACAGACACCAGACAGACACCAGACACCATATAGACACCAGACAGACACATGCCCATACAGACACCAGACAGACACCAGACAGACACCAGACAGACACATGCCCATATAGAAGGCACTGAGGCTGTCACCACTGATGACAACTCAGCTTTAGCTGAAGTGAGGAAGAGCATGATGAGCTTCCCTGCAAAGGAGGAAGAGAGAGAGAGAGAGATGGAAAGAGGGAGAGGGAGAGAATGAGTAAGTAGGATCCAGGAAAAGAAGAGGACCACAAGAAGTCAAAGAGAACAGTTTAAGCAGTTCCAGGAAGCAGAGAAGGGCTGTATTCCAAATGACATCCTGCATGCCTCTTGCATACTGATTGTGGCCATAAATAGTATGCAGTATAGAGTGTGTGAGCAAAGCCAATCCGGTATGCCAAAGACACCGTGATGTGTGCCAAGATGTCCAGTACACTGAGCTAATCTTCATGGTATACTGCACCCGCAGTGATGGGTGTAGCTTCGCTGTAAGAGGAGCTGGAGACGAGAACGTGGGCTGGATGCTACACTCCATTCAGCTGCTCTTCAAATTCTCCACCCTTTAAAGAAGCCAAGTCATCGGGCACACACACGCTTGCTGGGGAGAAATCAGCACTGGGACCACTGGGACCACAGAAGAACCAGTAGAGGTTCACGGGAGGTTTTATGTCCAACTATGTCAAACCCACCGGCCTCAAACAACACATGAAGTATCAACACCGTGGTTTAAAATATACAGCATGTGTACAACAGTTGTCTTATATTTACTTTGATTTGAAAATTATTTGTTCACGAGGTATCAGTTCTGCTGTTTATATTATCTCAGCACCACGTGACTTCTTCTGTTTCTGTCATTGGGATCAAAATGTTGCTTTTTGCTAAAACAGGTTTATGTTTATAAATGTTACATGAAATAACATTTATATATTATATATAAAATAAAGCTAGAGTTCACTTTCAATATATCTAGAGTTCACTGCAATATACCTCAATATATCTAGAGTTCACTTTCAATATATCAATATATCAATATATCTAGAGTACACTTTCAATATATCAATATATCAATATATCTAGAGTTCACTTTCAATATATCAATATATCTAGAGTTCACTTTCAATATATCAATATATCTAGAGTACACTTTCAATATATCAATATATCTAGAGTACACTTTCAATATATCAATATATCTAGAGTACACTTTCAATATATCAATATATCTAGAGTACACTTTCAATATATCAATATATCTAGAGTTCAATCGGCGGTAAGTACAAACTCAGCCCTCACCAAAGTGAGGAGGACACGCCCCCAGTTCCCCCAGTTCCCCCAGTTCCCCCAGTGTCTCCAGTATAAATGACACCTATGACCACATGGCTGGTGGTTCCATCTAACAATAATGTAATGGTGGATAACTGATTACTGACAAGCAGCACCATTGGCTGCAAATATAAATGTGAGTGGAACACTCTACACTTTACATAGATACATATACATACACACATATATGGATAAACCTTCATCCAAATGTGACATAAAAGTGAAACCTTTACATATTCTAACTGGAAATGCCACTGCGATGATGATGCTCATCAGATCATATGAGATAAAAGTTATATTTATTTAACTCTACAAATTGAGAAGTTTCCCTCTGCTAGTGGATTATGTAGGTCTGTTGACTCACTATCATGAAGAACGCAGTATGTAATATCATAGTGGGCCAACTCCAGCCAGGGTGTTTTGACTAACAGTGATGGACAATGCTAGTCCTGTCAGAGCCCGATCGACTGTGGCCGCACAGAGCGGATTGCTCGGTGGATTTGTCTTTCCTGTGTCCATCTCAGACCATCATCAACTCAGACGCAGCTGGTCATTCCCTGTTGGGTTTGCCGCTGCCTCTCTCCGCGTTGATAATGACGGTGCGTTGGGGGAACCGGCTCCGTTTCTCCAGTTCCATTCGAAATAACAATACGCACAGATGTATGAGCCGCTCGACTAATAGCACGGCCCCGCGTCCCAGTTTCCTGCCTCAGGAAGCAAGACTAGTGTCGAGTGACATTTATTTTCTTTCCCCGTCCGTGGGCGGGCGGCCATGTCAGTAAAGCATGCGAGAAATTGTGTGTCTCGGATCGCGGTCCTCGGGCTGAGTTTCGTTCTTAATCAAAAAGCTCATTATGGATTGAGCAGGTCTCCATCGTCTGTGTCCCCGAGAAATAAGGCATGGCAGTCATTGAGAAAGACTATATTAGTCCTGAATAAGGCATGGCAGTCATTGAGAAGGGCTATAATAGACCTGAATAAGGCATGGCAGTCATTGAGAAGGGCTATAAAAGACCTGAATAAGTCATGCCAGTCATTGAGAAGGGCTATAATAGACCTGAATAAGGCATGGCAGTCATTGAGAAAGACTATAATAGACCTGAATAAGGCATGGCAGTCATTGAGAAGGGCTACAATAGACCTGAATAAGGCATGGCAGTCATTGAGAAGGGCTAAAAAAGACCTGAATAAGTCATGCCAGTCATTGAGAAGGGCTATAATAGACCTGAATAAGTCATGCCAGTCATTGAGAAGGGCTATAGTAGACCTGAATAAGTCATGGCAATCATTGAGAAGGGCTATAATAGACCTGAATAAGGCATGGCAGTCATTGAGAAAGACTATAAAAGACCTGAATAAGTCATGCCAGTCATTGAGAAAGACTATAAAAGACCTGAATAAGTCATGGCAGTCATTGAGAAGGGCTACAATAGACCTGAATAAGTCATGCCTGTCATTGAGAAAGACTATAAAAGACCTGAATAAGTCATGGCAGTCATTGAGAAGGGCTACAATAGACCTGAATAAGTCATGCCTGTCAATGACAGGCATGACTTATTCAGGTCTTTTATAGTCTTTCTCAATGACAGGCTGTCATTGAGAAAGACTATAAAAGACCTGAATAAGTCATGCCAGTCATTGAGAAGGGCTATAGTAGACCTGAATAAGTCATGGCAGTCATTGAGAAAGACTATAATAGACACTGAAAGAAAGACACAGAGAGAACAACACCAAGTGAAGGACACGGAGGGAGCAATACAGAGGAAACAACACTGAGGAAACAACACTGAGGAAACAACACTGAGGGAACAACACTGAGGGAACAACACCCAGAGGGAACGACACAGAGGGAACAATACCAGTGAATCGACACTGATGTAATGACACTGATGTAACGACACTGATGTAACGACACTGATGTAACGACACTGAGGGAACGACACTGATGTAACAACAATGATGTAACAACACTGATGTAACAACAATGATGTAACAACACTGATGTAACAACACTGATGTAACGACACTGATGTAACGACACTGATGTAACGACAATGATGTAACGACAATGATGTAATGACACTGATGTAACGACACTGAGGGAACGACACTGATGTAACGACACTGATGTAACGACACTGATGTAACGACACTGATGTAACAACAATGATGTAACAACACTGATGTAACAACACTGATGTAATGACAATGATGCAACGACACTGAGGGAACGACACTGATGTAACGACACTGATGTAACGACACTGATGTAACAACACTGATGTAACAACAATGATGTAACAACACTGATGTAACAACACTGATGTAACAACACTGATGTAACAACAATGATGTAACAACACTGATGTAACAACACTGATGTAACAACACTGATGTAACGACACTGATGTAACGACACTGATGTAACAACAATGATGTAACAACAATGATGTAACAACACTGATGTAACAACACTGATGTAACGACAATGATGTAACGACACTGATGTAACGACACTGATGTAACGACACTGATGTAACAACACTGAGGGAACGACACTGAGGGAACGACACTGATGTAACGACACTGATGTAACGACACTGATGTAACAACACTGATGTAACGACACTGATGTAACAACACTGATGTAACAACACTGATGTAACAACACTGATGTAACAACAATGATGTAACAACACTGAGGGAACGACACTGATGTAACGACACTGATGTAACAACACTGATGTAACGACACTGATGTAACGACACTGATGTAACAACACTGATGTAACAACACTGATGTAATGACACTGATGTAACACTGATGTAACAACACTGATGTAATGACACTGATGTAACGACACTGATGTAACAACACTGATGTAACAACACTGATGTAATGACACTGATGTAACACTGATGTAACAACACTGATGTAACGACACTGAGGGAACGACACTGAGGGAACGACACTGAGGGAACGACACTGATGTAACGACACTGATGTAACGACACTGAAGGAACGACACTGATGTAACGACACTGATGTAACGACACTGAGCGAACGACACTGAGCGAACGACACTGAGGGAACGACACTGAGGGAACGACACTGAGGGAACGACACTGAGGGAACGACACCGATGTAACAACACTGATGTAATGACACTGAGGGAACGACACTGAGGGAACGACACTGATGTAACAACACTGAGGGAATTACACTGAGGGAACGACACTAAGGGAACGACACTGAGGGAACAACACTGATGTCATGACACTGAGGGAACGACACTGAGGGAACGACACTGAGGGAACGACATTAAGGGAACGACACTGAGGGAGCGATGCCAAGGTAACGACATAGAAGGAATCTTATCCAGCATTTAGCCTTGTGTCATACTGAGTGCTCTTTTGTGTCATACTCAGTGCTCTTAATTAATACACACCTGCTCAGTGGAAGAGATCATTTCTCCTGAAACAACACTTACTGGTCGGCCATGTGTTTCCCTTGAAGGCTTGTGTTTTATTTTTACGCTTTGCTTTAAAATTGTTGAATGCGTTGAATGCTATAGATTCATAATGCCTTCTAGACTAGGGACAAATGGTGACCTTTGACCCCAATCTTCCTCCTGTCAGCCCATGAGAGACACTTAGCCGTAGGGATTCGGTTTTGTGTACTCTAAAGGATGCCGTAAGTCTCTACATGGACAGCATTGTCTGGGTGCACTCACCATATAAAAGCTTGGGGACCGCTCACCGCCACCTGGAACAATATGTGTGAGAGAAAATGACTCTAATTGCAGCATATGCCTCCATGGTGACAGATAAATTAGCTACTGTCTGCATGCTGAGCTAAGAAGCCTCCCTTTTTAGCTACGACGCTACGGCAAAATGCTCCGCTTGCCATTTTGCTGTATGTGACGAATCACCGAACCTATGTCAGCCAGAGCAAGGGAGGAAAGGATGTCAGTTGGAAAAAAAAAGAAACTTTTTTCGAAAGTTTTTTACCTCTAATGAACTGTAAAGGCTGCATTTCTTTTCTGCGTGCGCATAGAGACACATCACTGAGCCCTGGAGCAATGTTACCGAACATTAGCTGATAACACAGCTCGACCATGAAGAAGACGAGCTTTATGAATGTGAGCCTCTACTGAAGGATGAAAGAGTCGTGTTTGGAAAGACGTCCTCCTTTGGTCCTCGTGCAGATGGGTGTAAATATGGATATTTGAGTGGTTTTTCAAGACGCTGGTTTCAACATCGACTTCATTGCCTGGGAGGGGTGTAGTTGGGTTAAGGAAGCTAAGAGGGGTGTAGTTCCAGAACACAGACCTGTGTTGTTGCTGTGGTGTTTATAGGACTAGCTGCTGTATGAAGTACCAAACGTCTCACGTTGTCTCCTGTAGAACTCTACTAGAATTCTAGTGGCCAGTTCCACTGGTGACATCAGTAATGGCAACCATGAAGAAAACATTGTGGGTCCGGCGTGAGAGTTAGCGCCATGCAATTATCTTAGCACCACACTTGTTCTCGGATGCACTGAAGGAAAAACTAAGGCAGCAAAACACAACACCTGTCATGGAAAAATCGCCAGCACTTAAGCTGTGAAGTAGCTGGTGACACCACAGCCGACCAAAAATAGGCTTGACTGATGCGTCCTGCAATTAAGACAGCAATCCTTTGAAGCCCCTATTTATCCTGCGGTACGCAGACCCGCACACTGGGAGCAGTCCTCGTGGACGCCATTATGGATCTGAGTCTGGCTTCTCTTAACGGGGCTAACGGTAATTATGGGATGTCAGGAACAGTTAGTGCGTAATCAGTTTCCCCTGATTGAGAGAGAACATTAGCAGTTGTTGGAGTGGTAAAGTGAGGGAGGATTCTGTGCCTGTATCAATCTTTCACATGTCCTGATGCTGTTAGTGGCAACTTCTCCCAGGGTACCGCAGGTAAAAAGAAGAATCAATGATGTCTGTGATTGATATCTTTTAATTATTAGGCAAATATAATTACATTTATTTATATATGTATATGTTTATGCTTGTGTTTATATGTGTGCTTGTGGGCAGTCTTGGCCATACACTGGTCCTATATAATGTGATGATTATGAATTGTTAAAAATATACACTAAACCTAGTATCACCCCACAACGACAGGAGTTGTTTGATACTTAGGCATGTGATCATATGCACATATGTATTACCACATTAATGAACGAGAGGCTCAATCGTACCTGACTGATCCTTGAAGTCATTTATTATGTATTTGCTTGATTAATGCATGCATGTAATTTGCAAATCTTACAGTCTCACTTCACTTAGTGCCAAGCTAGCACATATAGGGATAAACAGATAAACTGATAGCAGATAAGCCCAAAATGGGAGGTGAAGATAGTTGGGAACACGGAAAGCCAGCAGGAAGGGAGAAATATAGAACGTAACGCATTCAGTGAATACCTTCAGAAGAGCTATACTAATCCTCTAATCTGAATTTATAATGAATTTTGGGTATCAACAAGATGCAGGTGTTCATAAGCCTTATTCAGAATGACTCCTGTGCCTAATTTAGCTGTACCTGGCTAATTAGAGAATGTGTGGCAGCAAGTTTTTGCTTTGACAAGCAACTAAAGTCAGCTTTTCAGAACTCAGGTGAGGTCAGTTATGCAAGCAACATGGACATAATAATAATAATAATAATAATAATAATAATAATAATAATAATAATAATAATAATAATAATAATAATGAACATGTTACATTATACAACCACTCTAACATTGTAAAGCATTGATTACAATGTAACATACTAAGTAATGTGTGTAACACTATAGTGTATAACTACAGTTGTATAATGTAACATATGAATGTTACCAGTACAGACACGTCAACATGCATATCAACATTCAATTTTAAGAATATTTACTGCATAGGCATAATTATTGTAATGATCAGTTTTGACGGAACAAGTAGGTTTGTAAGAAATGGGTCTATTGATCTTAACCTTGAGTACGTCTGGAATGAGGCATGCTTTTCAGTACCTTGGACAGTGTCTTGTGTTTAGAAATTCACACCAAAATTCCTTATTAACTTTAAGCAGATAAATAAGTGCTCATAATTATAATTATATTGATAACAAGCCAATGCAAGCATGTAAGGTCAACAAATGAATGTTTCTGCACCGTTTGCCTAAAGGAGGGCAGAAACACAACACAGCTAAAAGCTCAGAAGCTCTACATAAGCTCAAGGAAGTTTAGCCACGTCAGAGAGATAAAAATATACATAGAAAAATGTTTTTTTTTCCTTTTCAGTTTGGTCAAGGCTAATTTGCTTGCATATGTGCCAGGCGCTTCCTCCTTGTTTTAAGTACAAACATACTGTGATCCCCCAGCAGTGCTCATGTTTGGAGTTGACTTGACCCCTGACCCCACCCAGGAGATAGCAGCCTGCCAGCCACACAGCGGGGACGGCGAGACCTCCACTGTGTGTGGGGTGAGCCGTCTCCCCGGCTACCGTACCGGCCCACCATTAGCCCCACGCTGGGAGCTGTAGTGATGACACCGGCAGCCTCTTATTAATGAAGAGGAAGACTGAGACAGAGAGAGAGAGGGAGGGGGTGGGGGGGGGGAGAGAGGGAGGGGGGGTGAGAGGGAGCTTGTAGGAGAAAGAGAGAGAGAGAGCAGAGGCTTAAACTGAATATTTCAAGGGCGCTGTCAGAGGGAAGACGTATATTCTCCCAGTGCATCCTAACAGCCCCCAGGGAGCGAGATGTACAGTGGGGGGACCGGGCACAGTCTCCCCCACACCCCCCCCCCCTTCCCCCGAGCACACGGGTTGGACTCCTGCTGAGGGATTGGTGAGGATTTAGAATGGAATTAGAATGGAATTAGAATGGAATTAGAATGGTACACCATGCATTATTGAGGAAATCTGCCTTGTGCATAAAACAAAATCCGGTTTCAGATTAGAAGGATTTATTGTTTTCATTTTGAGTGTTTTCCATTTTGGGGGAATGTTTGAATTGGCAAGACCTTCTTCCTCCTGCTGCATGAAAAATCCAGAACAGGAGTCACTTGGTCCATGTTGCAGATTCAGGTCAGTAATAAAGCACCATAAGCCATGACAAGAGAATTTGAGCAAAGTTGCAATTAGATAGAAAGAAAGAAAGAAAGAAAGAAAGAAAGAAAGAAAGAAAGAAGGTGAAAGGAGGAATGTTAAGGGGAGAGTCTGGGCTAATCCTGAGTCAAGCTAATCCTAAGTGAGGCTAATCCTAAATCAGGCTAATCCTGAGTCAAGCTAACCCTGAGTCAGTCAAATCCTAAATCAGGCTAATCCATTCTGAGTCCATTCTGATTGTCTGCTGATTCACATGAATCCCCCACTATGCTGCCTGAGCAGGACTGAAACCAGAGCAAGGTTAGGGTTAGGGTTATGGTTGGGTTAGGCTGTGCTCCGTTATCTGCAGCCTTGTTGTGCCCAATATGTCCCCCAACTCCATGTCCCCACACACACACACACACGCTTACTGCATGTCCACACACACACACGCGCTTACTGCATGTCCACACACACACACACACACGCTTACTGCATGTCCACACACAACCTCTTTAGAGTCGTTGACTCAGGCCCAGTGTTCACCCGCACCTACCACCAGTGATTCCTCAGGAGCCGTTTCTCCTGAGCCATGTCTCACGAGCCCAGGCAGGAGCCACTGTGGGAGACCATGGCGAGATGTTTTCAAACCTGGCTTGGCGGGCAACGGCACCGGAGCCTTAAAATCAATCCCAGCTGACAATGGGAGAGGAGGCAGGAGGCCAGCTGGGCCACGCTTTGATTACTCTCCGCAGCGGCCCGCGCTCTTTCCGGGACCCGATCGATGTCGATCGATAAAAAATGAGCAGCCGAATGCACTTACCGAATCGCTATAAAAACTAGAAAACTGCACCAGGACTACAGAGGTGCTCTTCAAAGCTAAAGGATTAAAGAAACCGAACCAGAAACGGCTAATAAGATGTTGTTTTATTGAGCGAGGGGATTAAATCATTATGGAATATCTTGATTCTGCAACCTTTCATGTTTGAGAACATGTTCCAGCATCAAAGCCTAGCATACCTCCTTGTGCTTTCATACATTCTGCACAATAATCTCTTAAGCAACACGTCTCTCATTTGTTCAAATGACTGTGCACATAACGAAAGCTGATAGATGCCTGATAATGAGCTCCCTCTGCAAAGAGACGTAATTAGTAATGTTTAGCCTCCACCCCCACCAACCCAGTGTTCTTCACACCTCTGCACACTCTCAGGTGTCTCCTGCTAGGGTGCAGATGTGGTCTCTGAGGAGGTGGACACATATGCTTGGAGGTGGATGTCAAATCCTCTCCCCCTGTGCTCAGGTTCTGGAGGGTGAGGTTAAGTATCTGGATCCTCGTTCCTGCAGTCAATCCCCCCCCCCCCCCCCAACCACCCTGCAAATGAGTCACCCCGGCAGGCTGTGAGGGAGGCGTGGTGAACCCAGTGGGGCATGACTGAGGGATGGAGCAGAGGGGCAGAGGGGGGTCAGAGGGGGGTCAGAAGGGTGGTGGGGAGAAGGTGAAACAGTTCTCCTCTTATGCGACCTCTAAACCACCGAGGGACACCAACAGCTGTTGCCCACTCCAGACGAAAGACAGGAGACAAGAACGGCATTCCAGTACCCGTGAGACTCGACTACACTGCAGAAATAACGCTACAGTCATAACACTACAGTCATAATGCTACAGAAATAATGCTAGTCATAACGCTTCAGTCATAACGCTACAGTCATAATGCTACAGTCATAACGCTACAGTCATAACGCTACAGAAATAATGCTATAGTCATAGCGCTACAGAAATAACGCTAGTCATAACGCTACAGTCATAACGCTTCAGTCATAACGCTACAGTCATAACGCTACAGTCATAATGCTACAGTCATAACGCTACAGAAATAATGCTATAGTCATAACGCTACAGAAATAGCGCTACAGTCATAACGCTAGTCATAATGCTATAGTGGTAACGCTACAGTCATAATGCTACAGTCGTAATGCTACAGTCGTAACGCTTCAATCATAACGCTACAGAAATAACACTACAGTCATAACGCTACAGTCATGCTACAGTCGTAACGCTAGTCATAATGCTACAGAAATAACGCTACAGAAATAATGCTACAGTCATAACGCTACAGAATTAGCACTACAGTCATAATGCTACAATCATAACGCTAGTCATAATGCTACAGTCATAAAGCTACAGTCATAATGCTACAGTCGTAACGCTAGAGTCATAACGCTACAGTCGTAACACTAGTCATAACGCTACAGTCGTAATGCTAGTAATAATGCTACAGTCATAATGCTACAGTCGTAACGCTAGTCATAATACTACAGTCATAATGCTACAGTCGTAATGCTAGGCATAATGCTACAGTCATAATGCTACAGTCGTAACGCTACAGTCGTAACGCTACAGTCGTAATGCTACAGAATTAACGCTACAGAAATAACGCTAGTCATAACGCTGCAATCATAACGCTAGTCATAACTCTACAGTCATAATGCTACAGAAATAATGCTACAGTCATAACGCTACAGGATGAAACATCAAAAAAACAAAGCGTCAAGTGGCCCTGTGAACATGCAGCACTGAGGAAGATAAAGATAGAGGGATAGAGATAGAGAGACAGATAGAGATAGAGAGATAGAGATAGAGAGACAGAGATAGAGAGATAGGGAAATACAGATATAGGGCGTCAGAAGCTGCAGAGAAGGTACGGTGTTGAAGGTGTTTGCGAAGGTGTAGTGAGGATGTCCATCAACTGTCTCCTGCATGCGCTCTGCTTTGACAGAGTCTGCAGAGCTTGATTAAGAGTAGAGGAAAGTGAGTGCA
>NC_135231.1:11116753-11216753 GCF_052324685.1 Brachyhypopomus gauderio | reverse complement strand
GCTGTTAAAAACCTCTTGGTGGATAAAGGCAATGTAGCACTTACAGCGGGATGGCTGCAGGGTCAAAAGACCCTCCATGTTGCTGTCTTTCATATTTCTGTGACTTTATATTCACAAACACAGCGCTGCTAAAACAATGACAACATCACAATGGACTGAAGGCAAAAATAACAGAAGGTAAACAGCAGAATGAACGAGGGATGAAGGAAGATAAACGAGTCGTAGGTTTGTGTGGAGCTGGCCGCCCTGTTTCGTGCTCCGTCAGGGCTGGTCCTGTGGCCGTTCTGTGGTAAATGTCACCGTGCCCTTGGAGGACACACTCTTCAGGCGGCTGACAAGATTCAGAGGGACAGTCAAGTGGTGAAGGCCCTGAGGACCAGAGACCACAGCCCCCTTAACACGGCGTTTACTGCCGGAACATACACTCTGCAATTAGATCCCGCTTCACTCCCCGCCTTTCCACCGCAGGCCGGGTTAGTCCCCCACTGTCAGCACACATACGGTGACGGAGGTGACTGAACACCACCCAGCACCGGGGATCACAGGGAGTTTAGCAGCAACCGGGTCCTGCAGGGGAAGCTTACTGGAGTGTCTCTCTCTTAATGGAGTGTCTCTCCATTAAGAGACATCTTGGGGCTCTCAAGCTCATTCTGGGTGTAGTAAATCAGGCTACGTCTCCAACACCTGCTGTGTTGACGGTGTCGTTTTTAGGTGACTTCGCAGGTTCCATTTTGACTATTACTGGATGCATAAAAGTTTAAGTGGTGTCTGTGAATGAAAGCAGGAAATACTGCCTGCGTGAACGATGACTCAGAAATGTCCTGAAGACATACTGTCCACGCTGAAGACATACTGTCCAGGCAGTGTTCCATTTCAATCTCAACACCTCGCCTGGCATACATCTGTCCCAGTTCTACCATTCACATTACAGTCACCACATGCAAATCTATGCAGATATGATCCACCCCCCCCCCCCCCCCCCTTAACTCAGTGGACTATTTCCGAGTGAGGAAAAGTTGGATTTAACTTTTTGTGCTCTCTTTCTCTCTCTGCTAATATTTCAGCTGTCTTGAGCCACTGGATGATGGTAGATTGCTTGGTTATTGGGAGCAACAACTTAGACGACCCCTAGACTCAGTGGTAGGTGTGTCCATTGTCTGGAGATGGTGGTGGAGATGGTGCTGGAGATGGTGTTCACCCCATTGGCTGTCTGCCCCTTTTATTGCCTTACATGGAATCATGGTCAATGTAGTTTGACTTTTATGATTCTTGATACATTTTTGGGTTTTGATTTTGATTGGATTAATGGTCAAAACAGACACTGCTGTGATTGAGACCTACCCACTCGAGTGCATATATTAAACACTGACACGAAGGAGGTGAATATTTATGCAAGAAATTTACATTATTTTTTATGTAATTGCCATACATTCTTGCATGGCAATTTCCTCATCACATTGACCACAATTCCATATACGAAAGCAACAGTGGAGCAGACATCCAAATGAGGACATTTGTAACTGCTCACAAACCCTAATGTGAAAACATCGACATAGTCATCGAAGTGCTTATTCAGTGGCCTCCGCCTTCACTTCAGCAGCTCGATAGACTGCTAGATTACTGACAGTCATTTGCATGAGTGTAGCAACTTAATCTGTCTAAAATCAACTACCGCTTGGGTATAATTCCACATGAGTGACTTACACTATAAAAAGGGAGATTTCTATCAATTTTTAAAAAAGGTTTACATTATTAAAATCGTTAATTAAGACAATAGCTACATAATAATTAATCTTATCATTGAAATCATTTAAATTAATAGACAATAATTAATCATGATAATAACCTATACATAATACATTATACATAATAAATTGACACCTTCATGTCATAAACTAACTGGAGCTCAAGCTGATTAAAGAGATGTTTTCGCAATTTGAAATCTGTGACATATCTTCTTTTCATCTGATTCACAGTACATTGAGCTACACCAAAATGTATAATTTTCCTCAATTTTTGAGACTAAAAATGGCGTAAAACATCACAGATCAGCTGTCCTGTAGATCTTTATTAATTGAGTACAGTGACTTCATTAAGCCTATTGCATAACACCTGCTATCCCACAGGACCATTAACATAAACTCTCTCTTTGGATACGACGGCTTGGCTTGACCTGACCTGGAAGTGCTCATCTCCTTCAGTGACAGCTTCCTGTGCCAACCGTTGTGTTTAGCGACACTGCGCGCGTCAGCAGAGGCGCCGTGGAGTCCGAGCTGCTACGGGCAGCATCCTGTTGTTGTTGTTGCAGTCAGTTTCCATCTATCGGGAGCGGGGGGATTACCATCGATACAAATACTAAACAAATAGGAGGTTCACGGAAGCAGCGCAAGAAATCAGGAGCCATTATGCTCTGATTTCTGGTGCGGTGACCCGGCGCTAGTCGGGTCAGGAAGGCAGTGAGCGTGAATTCCAGCAGTCTCATTTCCAACCTACCGGCCAGTCAATAACCTATTTAATTTAATGTCACAGCCAATGTGGGCTAGGAGTATTGACAAGGGCCCGAATGCACTTTAGAAAGGGGGGGGGGGGGGGGGGGGTCCTTCCCCAGCTGCAAGCACCAGATAAACAGTAAGTGAAAAATTCAATCTTTCCCACCATGAAAATGTCTGACTCCTTATAAATTATTAAACCGTGTGCCCTCCTGTAAAATGTATCGAGAACTTCAACTCAAGGAAGTACGGTTCGTGATTTGAGGAGGTTGGTGGAGAGGAACTTCTCCCCCCCCCGCGATGGCTCCACGGTCAGTATGGCCTTTTCCCCCTCTACGTCTCAATCAGGGTCTGCCCTTTACAGCGCACCCTCTACAAAGCAAGTAGCAATGAAGTTCTGATTCTCCAAACCGCTCGGATCACGTGTGCCATGACGTGCAACGTTTCCTTTCTGGTGAAGGTCCACGTTTGCTCCAAAAAAGCCAGTGACCTACGCAAACAGCGGCATCTGAATTATAACGGACCCTGTGCAAGTGCAAAAGTTCCCCACATCGGAGTCACCCGAGCACGTGCGAAAGCGGTTCACGTCGAGCACGTGAGCCCCGTGTGCGAGTCCGCACAGGTGACATTTGAAGGTGAGTTCTTTGTCCACTTTGATGGCCCCAGCACCGGTCAATAAAGCGTTTAATCTGGCTGGCGTGGAGCAGTCGATAGCGCTAATGTTGTGTCCAGGAGTCGCCTTGTGTAGGTGCTGCCTGGTCCTGATAAAACATTTGTTTCCCAATCGCCTTTGTCTTCAATTTGGATGGGTGCAAAAACGCCCTCGGACCATTTCAATAATTCATCTGTGAGTTTAATGAGCTCCAGTAATCCGCAGCGGTGGGCTACGTGTGCCTCGCAGCGCTTTGGAATGAACGTGGTTAGGGGATTAAACCCCTGCATCGCTGCAGACACACACTCGCTTACAAACACACACTCGCTTACAAACACCACAATATCTGTCCAGGAGTTCTCCTGCTGCACTACCTGTTAAAGATGTGCGCTAGCAGTTTCCGTTTTTCTTTCCTGCTTTCTTTTAAATCCTGCCATGACGGTCTATGAAGCTGAGGTTTGGATCAAGCCTTTCCAAGCCTCAGCATGGACCCCATAATCCATCTCACGGGACGCTGTTCTACACAAACATCAAGATGCTGCCTTTATTCTTCAGAATTAAACTCATACCTCTAACACCTCGTTCGGGAGGTAATGATTTATTTACTGAGTTTTTAATATTATCCTTAACAGACGGAAGTGATAATGTTTAGAGGCAATCGTGGTTGCCATAGTAATAGAGAGAACCTGGGCTACATTATAATGTGTCATGGCGGTTCCCACATGTCTCAGCCCCCCCTTCTCTGACAGCCCAGAAAAAGGCGGGGCCATGGCCCTTTTTCGGCCCGACCCCCACGCACACAGCAGCAGCAGGTAGAGGAACTCCGTCGAGCCATTCGGCACGATCATGTGTCAGAGGACAAAGAGACCGCAGGAAAGACGGACCCAACATTTGACCAGCACATGGCCACTCAGGCTGATGGGGGGCCATGTGGTAACATAACCAACGCTGTGCGGGTGTTGCTAAGACGACGGAGCGTTCCGTCAGACAGCGAGGGAGGGGCGCGAGGGGTGGGGCGTGGGTGGGGGCGGAGTCACGATCGTCTAGTGAATGGCCTCTTATAAGAGCTCGGTCACAAAGCTTAATGGCAAGTCTTCAAACCGCCATATGGACAAACGTGTGATTGTGAAACGCTGGTTGCCTGCTATGTTGATCAGGACTGGGACATAGATAATAATCAATATTCACCTTTCATTCTTGTTCAGTATTCAGTACAATTAAGCTCAATTGCTTAATTGACACTTGCCACTTAACAGGCTTATTGTTAATTATGTAAACATAGAAATGACATGCATCATCATTTGCATTCATCTTCAAGTGACCAATCATTAAATTACATGGCAATAATTATTTGTTATAGATAATGCTAAAACTCAAGATAGAGAAGCTCTCAAATTCACACAAATGCACCACTGTAGGTGTTCTGTACCCTGATCCAACAGGACATAATCAACACTTTCCAGCATTTTAATCTTTGCATGTGTGCATGTTAGCGGAGGAGAAAATTCTCACCTTTACATAATTCACTTTTCAATTGCTCCTCCAGCTTTGGCAGCCTTTACACAAACAGCGTCGTGCCCACATGCCTGAAGGCCCCGCTGGGCTTGGTGAGCCAGCACTCTTCTGCCTGGTCCCTTCTTTTTCTCCACGCCTTCTTTTGTATTTGCTTTTAATTTGTATCGATTCCCCGACCGCGCTTCAATTTGACTGAAGTCGGAGAGGTGAGAGAGTGTTACAATGTACAATGTTTTCTCTCCACTCTTATCGGCCGAGGAATGAAAAGCAAATGGCCCCTTTGTGCGGGGGGCCACCCTGCTACCGCGGCGATGGGGCTTTGAACCATGGGGTGAAATTGAAAAGGTCGTGAGTTCACCTGGACAATGACAGGCCTCTCCTTCCTCTCCCGGGGAGATTAAAAGAGTCAGATAGATAAGACCAGGAATCAGTCTCTGTCATTTAATTTTTTTTTTCATTTTATTTTTATTTTTTTTATTTTTTGTGGGGGGGGGGGGGGGCAGCTTGATCTAGACGGAACGGCTGGTGTTTGCCAAGAAGACCAGCAAGCAGAGAGAGGGAGACTGATTCACTCAGCACTGACCTTGGATTGATCTTCTTCTATTGGAAGCTTTTTGTCCCTTATTTTGAGAAAGGGAGCTGGAGGCAGACAAAACAAATCAATACCAGAGCAATGAAAGGATCAGTGAAGGTGATTGAGCATGATATGATAACACACACCCTCCAATACATATGCTTCTCCCCGCTCTTTCTATGAGGACGGTCATTCAGGACGCTGTCCACATCTGAGAATGCCTGCATGGACAATGCAGAATTCAATCTGGAATTTTACAGTGACTTATACTGCATGTGTGTGAGACTGTGTTTGTCCCTCTATGTCTTAGTGTGAGACACCCTAGAGTACAACCTCAGCACATGTCCCTGTTCAAACTGTGTGAACTATGATTATGAACACAAGGTGTTAAATCTCTAAGACATGACACTGCTTCTATAGCGTAGAGGGTTACATAGATGCTCTGTGTTCACTCTGAACCTTTATTAGTAAAGAATTGGAGAGAAACAGTACAGACACTACACATACACTATACAGACACAGTACAGACACAATACAGACAGTACATATACTATACAGACACAACACAGACACAGTACAGACACAATACAGAGACAGTACACACACTATACAGACACAGTACAAACACTGTTGACACTATACAGACACAGTACAGACACTATACAGACACAGTACAGACACTATACAGACACTGTTGACACTATACAGACACAGTACCGACACAATGCAGATACAGTACATACACTATACAGACACAGTACAGACACAATACAGACACAGTGCAAACGCTATACAGACACTGTATTGCCACTATACAGACACACTACAGACAGTACACGCACTATGCAAACACTATGCAGACATAGTACAGGTACAGTACAGACACTATACAGACACTGTACACAGTACTGATGCTGTACAGACACAATGCAGATACAGTACATACACAATACAGACACATTACAGACACATTACAGACACTATACAGAGTACAGACACTATACAGACACAGTACAAACACTATACAGATACAGAACAGACACAGTACAAACATTATACAGATACAGTACAGACACAGTACAGACATGCAGACACTGGCATTAAAGGGTCCTTATATTATAGGGTTACTTATAGGGTCTGTATTTATAGGGTTATTTATAGGGTCTGTATTTACTGGGTTATTTATAGGGTCTGTATTTACTGGGTTATTTATAGGGTCTGTATTTATAGGGTTACTTATAGGGTCTGTATTTACTGGGTTATTTATAGGGTCTGTATAGGGTTATTTATATGGTCTGTATTTACAGGGTTATTTATATGTTCTGTATTTACAAGATTATTTACATGGTCTGTATTTACAGGGTTATTTATAGGGTCTGTATTTACAGGATTATTTATATGGTCTGTATTTACAGAGTTATTTATAGGGTCTGTATTTACAGGGTTGTTTATAAGGTCTGTATTTACAGGGTTATTTATGGGGTCTGTATTTACAGGGTTGTTTATATGGTCTGTATTTACAGGGTTATTTATAGGGTCTGTATTTACAGGGTTGTTTATAAGGTCTGTATTTACAGGGTTATTTATATGTTTTGTATTTACAGGATTATTTATAGGGTCTTTATTTACAGAATTATTTATATGGTCTGTATTTACAGGGTTATTTATATGGTCTGTATTTACAGGGTTATTTCATAGCTTATATGTAAACATACAGAAGAACAATATGCACCCAGAGTCCTAGATATCAAGACCTCGAAGATGACGCTAAGATATGTTGAACTGGTCCTGAGGTTTTTCAATTAAATTTTGACAGACATGTGAATATTTTCTCTAGGTGTGAGGGTGTTCACCTGTGTATGTGGGCTAGCAAAGCTTCAATCACACAGTACATTATTTATTAAAGAAGCAGTCCTTCGCTATTACCACATGATAGAGACAATCATTATTCACCTTATCACTCCTATCCCAACACACATATACCACACTGAGCACGGCAGACAAATCTTCCAACACACACAAAGTTCCTACTGTGCAAGCCAGCACACACACACACACACACACACACACACAAACAAACACACACAACCACACCCTACATACTGTGCAAGATGAACAAACCCAGACAAACGTAAACAAAGAAGAAAAAAATAGCCAGAGAGTGAGACACAGAGCCAAAATCATCAATGGCCCTAAAGCAGATATCCGGAATGTTCTGCAATCTGATTGGATGAGTGAAATAAACCGTCCAAACAAATCTCTGCATTCCAGGTTGAGCTGGTGACGAGTGTGACGGAATCTTCTCTTTCTCCGGGGCGGTGTGCGGCGATGGGTCGGAACGTCGTGCGGTCTCCACGCCTCTCCCCTGGCCTGCTGTTTGAATTACAGGCTTAAATGACAGCTCTGCCTCGCACACTTGCCGAGAGGCCTCGCACGCTTGCAGACTCAAAGGGTAGGTGAGCGTGCGGCCCGCGGCTGTCAGGGCGGAGGCAGGGGTGTGTGGCACGGAGATAACCCGCTCCGGATAGGCCCTCTGCGGCCTCTCTGACAGGCTTATTAACAGCAACCTGCTGAGGGAGAGAGCCCTATCACCAGAGGAGATCTGGGGGAGACGACGGAGGGGTAATGGGAGAGGGAAAAATGCCCTTATCACTGGGACACCAGGGATTAAAGTCTGGTTTCCTCTGATAAATTAATTATTCTCTCTTATCTGTCACTCTCTAAAGCTGTCAGACAACCCACCCAAAGCCAGTGCAGTACCAGAGGTTCGGTAGAGAAGATTGCATGAGAAAGGACATATGTAGATGGTGCAGGAGGCCGTCACTTCCAGATGCCAACACTGCTGGGCTTCCATCAAACCTGGAATTCCTGGAGTTCTTCTGATCTCAGGAGCATTCTGGGATTCTCACGTTTGAATGTTAAGTTCAAGCAAATGCACTGATTTTCTCTGTATCTGTTCCAAGCGTCACTACTGTTCTGGTCAGCGGAAATTCTGGGCTTCCTAAACAATAAATAAATATATGAAAATGTCTTCTGGGCGAATAGCTCCACGTGGTACTTTTCGTAACAATAAGACTCTGCAGTAAACAACATCAGGAGGCAAAAATAAACACCCGTGGGTCCGTTTCACTGGAGGCTCTATCACACAGAGCTTTTCAAACCTCCCAACGGTCTCCAGAGGCCCAGTGAGTGTGTGTGCTAAAGAGACTGTATGTCACTCTGCACTGAACAATAGCACCACACACACAGCCAAGATAGCCTTCTGTTTAATTCATACAAATGGCAAATTGAATTATTAAACATATCCTTTCATTTGGACAAATAATTGTTCTCTATTGACTAGCACTAGAACTGAAGATTATTCCCCCCAGCCAGGATTTATGCAGAGTGAAGACCCTAAGATCCCCTAGCATAATTATGGAAATTACACAGCATTTTACAACATAAGACTTATTTTCTGTCATTATGTTGCTTTTTGCATAATAGAACACAGCATTTATGAGCTTATCTTAATTATCCATTTTACAAAAAATATTATTTCCAGCACCCTCAGCTACAATCCACTGAGCTTTAATCAAAGAAGCATCATTAAAATGACTTCAAGTGAGAAATTTCGTTTTGGAACTTGATACAGTTTAGACCTATTACATTAAACAAAACGCACCCTAACCAAACATTCCATAACCAAACACACCCTATCCAAACACACCCCGACTAAACACGCCCTAACCAAACACACCTTAACAAAGCACGCCCTAAACACACCCTAACAAATCACACCCTAACCAAACACCCCATTACCAAACACCCCATAACCAAACACACCCCAACCAAGCAAACCCAAACCAAACACACCTATACCCAAATAACTAATCCCATAACTGATTCTGCAGTGAATATTCCAAAAGAATGAAGCGCAACACACAATTTGAACCGTTTTGCTCCTAGTGGAGAGATACATTGGTGGCAAAACACCAAAGATCATGACCCTGTGCACCTGTTAATGAATAAATCAATGTCAGTTGCTCACATGTCAGGGGGATCTAGACAGATCAAAGGTACTGGCTAATACATACGTGGAGACTTTAAGGCCCTCAACAGAGCTCTGGCTCTTTGAAGATGTGAGTGGAATGACTGCCCATGTCTGTGTCATCTGACCTGTACTGCCCCCAGGGCCTGCTGGCAGACCCCCCCGCCAACCACACACACCGTCCTGATGCATCGCCCCTCACTTACCTCACGACTGGCGACCGGACAAGACCGGAGACTGCCTCACACACGCTTTAGTGTTGCGTTCAGGTCAGGAATTTATGGAACATTAACATCCTTCATGTTTTATTAATCCTCCGACATCAGGGAATGGATGAAAAGAAAAAAACCTTAAGATTGCATGTTATAATGAGCAGAAGTGGGTGAGTGTGAGGGGGGGGGAGTGAGTAAGTGTGGGGGGAGTTGGTAAGTGTGTGGGGGTGGGTTAGTGTGGGGGGAGTTGGTAAGTGTGTGGGGGGAGTGGGTAAGTGTTGGGGGGGTGGGTTAGTGTGGGGGCAAGTAGGTAAGTGTGGGAGCAGGGGATGAAGGCCTGTGGTCTGTTGGGGATGATGGTGGTGGAGTTTGGGATCTCGTCTGTTACGCATCTGATCCAGAGTGACAGGCAGAGCTTCCCATTATCGCCATAACAACAAAGCTAATTCTTTGACACCTTTGTGTATATTAGTCCTCATGCATGTCATGGACCAACACGTGTCATGGAGACCTCCAGTTGACGCACTGCACAACATCAGGAGACATGATAGCCCCCATAAACAAATAATGAATATCAGAATCAAAAAGATTAAAAAAAAGATTTCTTGCATCATTGTCTATGAGGAAATAAATAGCACTCTACTAGCTCAGAATTTAATATATTGTTTTACTAAATCTTTGAAGAGTTCAGAGCTCAGTAAATAAAAGTGAATGAAATTCCTGCGGTCTTAGTAACAATGTGTAAACGTTCATTTAGGAAGCAGTCTGTTGTGTGTGGGGACCAGATGGCCTTCCTCACCAAATAAATATGGCTGTTCCACCTTGGCAGGTATCTAGTTTGAGATATACCACATGACCAGATATATCACATGACCAGAGCGCACTACTAAGAGGTATTAAGGTGTTTTTTAAGAGAAGCATTTGCAGTGTGGGGACTCGCCTCAAACTCGCCTCAATGTCTCAACGCTTCCACCAAACTCGCCTCAACTTCTCAACGCTTCCACCAAACTCGCCTCAATGTCTCAACGATTCCACCAAACTCGCCTCCACGTCTCAACGCTTCCTCCAAACTCACCTCAATGTCTCAACGCTTCCACCAAACTCGCCTCAACGTCTCAACGCTTCCACCAAACTCGCCTCAATGTCTCAACGCTTCCACCAAACTCGCCTCCACGTCTCAATGCTTCCACCAAACTCACCTCAATGTCTCAACGCTTCCACCAAACTTGCCTCAATGTCTCAACGCTTCCACAAAACTCGCCTCAATGTCTCAACGCTTTCACCAAACTCGCCTCAATGTCTCAACGCTTTCACCAAACTCGCCTCCACGTCTCAACGCTTTCACCAAACTCACCTCAATGTCTCAATGCTTCCACCAAACTCACCTCAATGTCTCAACGCTTTCACCAAACTCGCCTCCACGTCTCAACGCTTTCACCAAACTCACCTCCACGTCTCAACGCTTTCACCAAACTCAGCTCAACGTCTCAACGCTTTCACCAAACTCAGCTCAACGTCTCAACGCTTCCACCAAACTCGCCTCCACGTCTCAACGCTTCCACCAAACTCACCTCAATGTCTCAACGCTTTCACCAAACTCGCCTCAATGTCTCAACGCTTCCACCAAACTCAGCTCAACGTCTCAACGCTTTCACCAAACTCAGCTCAACGTCTCAACGCTTTCACCAAACTCGCCTCCACGTCTCAACGCTTCCACCAAACTCAGCTCAACGTCTCAACGCTTCCACCAAACTCACCTCAACGTCTCAACACTTCCACCAAACTCGCCTCCACGTCTCAACGCTTTCACCAAACTCAGCTCAACGTCTCAACGCTTCCACCAAACTCGCCTCAACGTCTCAACGCTTTCACCAACGCTTCAACGCTTCCACCAAACTCGCCTCAACGTCTCAACGCTTCCACCAACGCTTCAACGCTTCCACCAAACTCGCCTCAATGTCTCAACACTTTCACCAAACTCAGCTCAACGTCTCAATGCCTCCACCAAACTCGCCTCCACGTCTCAACGCTTCCACCAAACTCACCTCAACGTCTCAACACTTCCACCAAACTCGCCTCCACGTCTCAACGCTTTCACCAAACTCAGCTCAACGTCTCAACGCTTCCACCAAACTCGCCTCAACGTCTCAACGCTTTCACCAATGCTTCAACGCTTCCACCAAACTCGCCTCAACGTCTCAACGCTTTCACCAAACTCGCCTCAACGTCTCAACGCTTTCACCAACGCTTCAACGCTTCCACCAAACTCGCCTCAACGTCTCAACGCTTCCACCAAACTCGCCTCAATGTCTCAACACTTTCACCAAACTCAGCTCAACGTCTCAATGCCTCCACCAAACTCGCCTCCACGTCTCAACGCTTCCACCAAACTCGCCTCAACGTCTCAACGCTTCCACCAAACTCGCCTCAATGTCTCAACGCTTCCACCAAACTCGCCTCCACGTCTCAATGCTTCCACCAAACTCACCTCAATGTCTCAACGCTTCCACCAAACTTGCCTCAATGTCTCAACGCTTCCACAAAACTCGCCTCAATGTCTCAACGCTTTCACCAAACTCGCCTCAATGTCTCAACGCTTTCACCAAACTCGCCTCCACGTCTCAACGCTTTCACCAAACTCACCTCAATGTCTCAATGCTTCCACCAAACTCACCTCAATGTCTCAACGCTTTCACCAAACTCGCCTCCACGTCTCAACGCTTTCACCAAACTCACCTCCACGTCTCAACGCTTTCACCAAACTCAGCTCAACGTCTCAACGCTTTCACCAAACTCAGCTCAACGTCTCAACGCTTCCACCAAACTCGCCTCCACGTCTCAACGCTTCCACCAAACTCACCTCAATGTCTCAACGCTTTCACCAAACTCGCCTCAATGTCTCAACGCTTCCACCAAACTCAGCTCAACGTCTCAACGCTTTCACCAAACTCAGCTCAACGTCTCAACGCTTTCACCAAACTCGCCTCCACGTCTCAACGCTTCCACCAAACTCAGCTCAACGTCTCAACGCTTCCACCAAACTCACCTCAACGTCTCAACACTTCCACCAAACTCGCCTCCACGTCTCAACGCTTTCACCAAACTCAGCTCAACGTCTCAACGCTTCCACCAAACTCGCCTCAACGTCTCAACGCTTTCACCAACGCTTCAACGCTTCCACCAAACTCGCCTCAACGTCTCAACGCTTCCACCAACGCTTCAACGCTTCCACCAAACTCGCCTCAATGTCTCAACACTTTCACCAAACTCAGCTCAACGTCTCAATGCCTCCACCAAACTCGCCTCCACGTCTCAACGCTTCCACCAAACTCACCTCAACGTCTCAACACTTCCACCAAACTCGCCTCCACGTCTCAACGCTTTCACCAAACTCAGCTCAACGTCTCAACGCTTCCACCAAACTCGCCTCAACGTCTCAACGCTTTCACCAATGCTTCAACGCTTCCACCAAACTCGCCTCAACGTCTCAACGCTTTCACCAAACTCGCCTCAACGTCTCAACGCTTTCACCAACGCTTCAACGCTTCCACCAAACTCGCCTCAACGTCTCAACGCTTCCACCAAACTCGCCTCAATGTCTCAACACTTTCACCAAACTCAGCTCAACGTCTCAATGCCTCCACCAAACTCGCCTCCACGTCTCAACGCTTCCACCAAACTCGCCTCAACGTCTCAACGCTTCCACCAAACTCGCCTCAATGTCTCAACGCTTCCACCAAACTCGCCTCCACGTCTCAATGCTTCCACCAAACTCACCTCAATGTCTCAACGCTTCCACCAAACTTGCCTCAATGTCTCAACGCTTCCACAAAACTCGCCTCAATGTCTCAACGCTTTCACCAAACTCGCCTCAATGTCTCAACGCTTTCACCAAACTCGCCTCCACGTCTCAACGCTTTCACCAAACTCACCTCAATGTCTCAATGCTTCCACCAAACTCGCCTCCACGTCTCAACGCTTTCACCAAACTCACCTCCACGTCTCAACGCTTTCACCAAACTCACCTCCACGTCTCAACGCTTTCACCAAACTCGCCTCAATGTCTCAACGCTTTCACCAAACTCGCCTCCACGTCTCAACGCTTTCACCAAACTCACCTCAATGTCTCAATGCTTCCACCAAACTCACCTCAATGTCTCAACGCTTTCACCAAACTCGCCTCCACGTCTCAACGCTTTCACCAAACTCACCTCCACGTCTCAACGCTTTCACCAAACTCAGCTCAACGTCTCAACGCTTTCACCAAACTCAGCTCAACGTCTCAACGCTTCCACCAAACTCGCCTCCACGTCTCAACGCTTCCACCAAACTCACCTCAATGTCTCAACGCTTTCACCAAACTCGCCTCAATGTCTCAACGCTTCCACCAAACTCAGCTCAACGTCTCAACGCTTTCACCAAACTCAGCTCAACGTCTCAACGCTTTCACCAAACTCGCCTCCACGTCTCAACGCTTCCACCAAACTCAGCTCAACGTCTCAACGCTTCCACCAAACTCACCTCAACGTCTCAACACTTCCACCAAACTCGCCTCCACGTCTCAACGCTTTCACCAAACTCAGCTCAACGTCTCAACGCTTCCACCAAACTCGCCTCAACGTCTCAACGCTTTCACCAACGCTTCAACGCTTCCACCAAACTCGCCTCAACGTCTCAACGCTTCCACCAACGCTTCAACGCTTCCACCAAACTCGCCTCAATGTCTCAACACTTTCACCAAACTCAGCTCAACGTCTCAATGCCTCCACCAAACTCGCCTCCACGTCTCAACGCTTCCACCAAACTCACCTCAACGTCTCAACACTTCCACCAAACTCGCCTCCACGTCTCAACGCTTTCACCAAACTCAGCTCAACGTCTCAACGCTTCCACCAAACTCGCCTCAACGTCTCAACGCTTTCACCAATGCTTCAACGCTTCCACCAAACTCGCCTCAACGTCTCAACGCTTTCACCAAACTCGCCTCAACGTCTCAACGCTTTCACCAACGCTTCAACGCTTCCACCAAACTCGCCTCAACGTCTCAACGCTTCCACCAAACTCGCCTCAATGTCTCAACACTTTCACCAAACTCAGCTCAACGTCTCAATGCCTCCACCAAACTCGCCTCCACGTCTCAACGCTTCCACCAAACTCGCCTCAACGTCTCAACGCTTCCACCAAACTCGCCTCAATGTCTCAACGCTTCCACCAAACTCGCCTCCACGTCTCAATGCTTCCACCAAACTCACCTCAATGTCTCAACGCTTCCACCAAACTTGCCTCAATGTCTCAACGCTTCCACAAAACTCGCCTCAATGTCTCAACGCTTTCACCAAACTCGCCTCAATGTCTCAACGCTTTCACCAAACTCGCCTCCACGTCTCAACGCTTTCACCAAACTCACCTCAATGTCTCAATGCTTCCACCAAACTCACCTCAATGTCTCAACGCTTTCACCAAACTCGCCTCCACGTCTCAACGCTTTCACCAAACTCACCTCCACGTCTCAACGCTTTCACCAAACTCAGCTCAACGTCTCAACGCTTTCACCAAACTCAGCTCAACGTCTCAACGCTTCCACCAAACTCGCCTCCACGTCTCAACGCTTCCACCAAACTCACCTCAATGTCTCAACGCTTTCACCAAACTCGCCTCAATGTCTCAACGCTTCCACCAAACTCAGCTCAACGTCTCAACGCTTTCACCAAACTCAGCTCAACGTCTCAACGCTTTCACCAAACTCGCCTCCACGTCTCAACGCTTCCACCAAACTCAGCTCAACGTCTCAACGCTTCCACCAAACTCACCTCAACGTCTCAACACTTCCACCAAACTCGCCTCCACGTCTCAACGCTTTCACCAAACTCAGCTCAACATCTCAACGCTTCCACCAAACTCGCCTCAACGTCTCAACGCTTTCACCAACGCGTCAACGCTTCCACCAAACTCGCCTCAACGTCTCAACGCTTCCACCAACGCTTCAACGCTTCCACCAAACTCGCCTCAATGTCTCAACACTTTCACCAAACTCAGCTCAACGTCTCAATGCCTCCACCAAACTCGCCTCCACGTCTCAACGCTTCCACCAAACTCACCTCAACGTCTCAACACTTCCACCAAACTCGCCTCCACGTCTCAACGCTTTCACCAAACTCAGCTCAACGTCTCAACGCTTCCACCAAACTCGCCTCAACGTCTCAACGCTTTCACCAATGCTTCAACGCTTCCACCAAACTCGCCTCAACGTCTCAACGCTTTCACCAAACTCGCCTCAACGTCTCAACGCTTTCACCAACGCTTCAACGCTTCCACCAAACTCGCCTCAACGTCTCAACGCTTCCACCAAACTCGCCTCAATGTCTCAACACTTTCACCAAACTCAGCTCAACGTCTCAATGCCTCCACCAAACTCGCCTCCACGTCTCAACGCTTCCACCAAACTCGCCTCAACGTCTCAACGCTTCCACCAAACTCGCCTCAATGTCTCAACGCTTCCACCAAACTCGCCTCCACGTCTCAATGCTTCCACCAAACTCACCTCAATGTCTCAACGCTTCCACCAAACTTGCCTCAATGTCTCAACGCTTCCACAAAACTCGCCTCAATGTCTCAACGCTTTCACCAAACTCGCCTCAATGTCTCAACGCTTTCACCAAACTCGCCTCCACGTCTCAACGCTTTCACCAAACTCACCTCAATGTCTCAATGCTTCCACCAAACTCACCTCAATGTCTCAACGCTTTCACCAAACTCGCCTCCACGTCTCAACGCTTTCACCAAACTCACCTCCACGTCTCAACGCTTTCACCAAACTCAGCTCAACGTCTCAACGCTTTCACCAAACTCAGCTCAACGTCTCAACGCTTCCACCAAACTCGCCTCCACGTCTCAACGCTTCCACCAAACTCACCTCAATGTCTCAACGCTTTCACCAAACTCGCCTCAATGTCTCAACGCTTCCACCAAACTCAGCTCAACGTCTCAACGCTTTCACCAAACTCAGCTCAACGTCTCAACGCTTTCACCAAACTCGCCTCCACGTCTCAACGCTTCCACCAAACTCAGCTCAACGTCTCAACGCTTCCACCAAACTCGCCTCAACGTCTCAACGCTTTCACCAACGCTTCAACGCTTCCACCAAACTCGCCTCAACGTCTCAACGCTTCCACCAACGCTTCAACGCTTCCACCAAACTCGCCTCAATGTCTCAACACTTTCACCAAACTCAGCTCAACGTCTCAATGCCTCCACCAAACTCGCCTCCACGTCTCAACGCTTCCACCAAACTCACCTCAACGTCTCAACACTTCCACCAAACTCGCCTCCACGTCTCAACGCTTTCACCAAACTCAGCTCAACGTCTCAACGCTTCCACCAAACTCGCCTCAACGTCTCAACGCTTTCACCAACGCTTCAACGCTTCCACCAAACTCGCCTCAACGTCTCAACGCTTTCACCAAACTCGCCTCAACGTCTCAACGCTTTCACCAAACTCGCCTCAACTTCTCAACGCTTCCACCAAACTCGCCTCCACGTCTCAACGCTTCCACCAAACTCGCCTCAATGTCTCAACACTTTCACCAAACTCAGCTCAACGTCTCAATGCCTCCACCAAACTCACCTCAATGTCTCAACGCTTCCACCAAACTCGCCTCAATGTCTCAGCCTGGTCTCCATTGCTCTGCACAGCTGTGGATCTCTGCTGCCTCAAAATGAATTTGCATCTTTTATGACTTTTTTGGTGCTTTTCTTCTTAAACCTCATGAAAGCTCAAGGTGGTCTTTCAAAGACGCAGCTGTGTGTCTTCCCTGAACGCCCCGCTCCCCAGTTCTCTGGTCCAGTTTGACAGCCCAGCAGTCTACAGGACCCTTCACAGGTGAGCTCTCCGCCCCCCACCACGGTACCCAGTCAGAGGAGAGCAATTTGAATAAATTTAATGAGCGCTGGAATCCATTAGTGTCAGAGACCTGACCTGAGCCAGATGGAGCACCAGGCATTAGTAGCACTATTACCTTTAACAAGTGTGTGTGTGTGTGTGTGTGTGTGTGTGTGTGTGTGTGTGTGTGTGTGAGTGTGTGTGTGTTCGCACGCGTGTGTGTGTGTGTGTGTGTGTGTGTGTGTGTGTTCATGTGTGTGTGTGTTCGTGCGCGCGTGTGTGTGTGTGTGTGTTCATACGCTTGCTTGTGTATAGGGGGCAGTTGGTTTCTGCTGAGGTGACTTCTCACAATTTTGCCATAATTCTTCTAAAGGTCAGGGTGATATTGGTATTGAAGCTGGTGTCCATGTTCACTTAAGTCTCTGACAGAAACACATCCACGATGGCTAATTTGATCCTGAGGAAGCTTAACCCCTCCCCCGCTACCCTGATATATATGCCCACTCCTCTCTCACCTCTGCTCCTCTGTTTCCCACTCGATCTCCTGTTTGTCTGTGTTTGGAAAAACAGAGGACCCTCTGCACCCAGACGGGTAGATGTAACAAACATACAGTATACACGCTACCACCTTGACCGCAGATAAAGCCGCACTAGGGTCATGGTGTTTAAACACGGTGTGCTGCATGACATTTTTGACATTTACCCTCTAACAAGAGTCACCACGTGGTTTAGAGGTGTTGTAATTGTACATAATCTATAATTGCATTTTCATTGAGATAGTTACTGAACACACGACGTCATGTTTTCAGATGAGCCTGAGCACTGCTGTATGTGAATTAGACATTGTCTATATGTAAAGCATGAATAAGGCAAACTTTCTGCAAATGCAGGAATAAGGGAAGGGGCGGGGCTCCTCTGATATATTCGACAGGAGGGAGGGGCTTCACCGTGCTGAGGGATAGGTCAAAGGGGCTAAACTACACGGTGAATAATTTAAGATTCTATTAACATTTAAATTTGACATTGATTTGACACGCTGGGTAGAAGTGATGTGGGAGTGTGAGGATGTGCTATGCTAATTGTGCAGATGGCTCATCCTGTCGAAAGCCATATTGTGCTCGGAGTCTTTGCACAGTTCTTCAGTGAGAGACGCCAAGACTAGAGCTGTTGGGGTGTATGTACAACATCTACACACTGTGATGGCCATGCCCTAAGCAGCTACTTCTATCACCCGCCGCTTGTTAAACGTTACCCTAAAGATAACTGACTTGTTTTAAGTTTATTATTTATGTTTGTCGATTTGGTTCAATAGATGTCTGCTTGAGTTTGTAAGCAGTTTGAGTTTGAATCTTTCAGCTGTTAGTGGATGCACAGGGAGAACCCTCTTCATCAGAACCCCCTTCATCAGAACCCTCTTCATCAGAACCCTCTTCATCAGAACCCCCTTCATCAGAACCCAAGAAGATATCAGAACCCCAGGAACCTGTTTAGTGAACACTGTGCTACACAGACACCACATCAACGTTGGAACAACAGTAATAACTATGCAGGTGTCATCACCCTTTAGATCATGTGTTCCTGATGAAGATCAGGAGGCCAACGCCTGACAGACACTAACTATGGCAACAACAGTGAGCGTCGATCAGGAGTATTGATAGTACATCAAAAATATTGATAGTTCATCAGTCCGTTCAGCTTTACATTTATAGCATTTATCAGACACTTTTAACCAAAGCAACTTACAATTGTGGCTGAGTACAGTTTAAGCAATGAATGAGTAAGAGCCCAACACCGCTAATGTGGCAACAGTGGGACTTGAACCAGCAACCCTCTGATTACTAGTCCAGGACCTTAAACAGGTGCTTTAAACGCAAGAGCCAGGTAACTTACCTGCTTACACATCACCATTATTTTCCTGTGTGAAGAAAACGTTTCGGAGCTCATTATGCTTCAAGGTTCTTTATACTCTGCTTTATATTGAACATTGTTGTTTATTTTGTTCTTACTGAAGAAAGGAAGCAGGAAACGAAAATATCATACTAGGAAAACTCGACCAAACTTCAGCTTCTGAACACAATTAACACTATAAATCCATGAAGAGACATAGCAGGAGAAACAACCTGCTGTCGAATATGTAAAACTAACCACACACACAGGGCTGACATATAATTAAATAAAGAAGAATTGAGCAGAGAAACGTAACGCTTCTGTAGAAGCTTCCAGAAAAGTGTCCTCCGTGATAACAGCAGTTTTGATCAAGATAACAAGAGGAAATGATCTAAGTTCATTATTGGGGCACAGTGGGCAGGAGCTCTAAAGATGGACCAAGCAGCTGGTTCTTCAAATGGAATAGTGATTCAGACACATCCATATGTAGATCTATGGGCTACACCTACATTAGTGCATTAGTGCGACATGTATGAAAATATGACCCGGGACGTAAAGACATTGTTGGCAGGATTATGATGACTATAGTCAGTATGACTTCAGTGATTATACAGAGAGATATTATAGCTTACTTTCTACAGGTTCAAACAGATGTGGAAAAATGTGATCAGATGGTCAGATGATACATTCTTCACAAGATTATCTCACTGTCTCTCTCTCTCTCTCTCTCTCTCTACACACACACACACCCACACACACACCTGGTTGACACAGTGTCCTTGTGAATGTTTGACGTCTAACCTCTTTCAGTTTCCCTTTTCCAGGTTTATTGTTTGTGATTAGGTTTGCTGTTTTGTTTCATTTAAATTCCCATTGCTAACACAGTTCTGTTCTCAAACCTGCGCTTTGTTTGGTTGGGCTGTGCTAGCCTGAGGAGAATAACCTTTAGCATCCTGACAGGAGAACAGACACCCTGCTAAACAGAGCGAGATAGCTGGCCCGGGAGCTCCAGGGGGGCCACAGATCAACTGACCACAGGTATCTCCGACCACCAGGATGTCAGGATAAGGGACAGGGATGAGGTGTCCATCTCAGCTGGCACAGACCTTTAGCAAGTGCTTGTGATGGTGATCTCACAGGCCTGGGGTGATCTCACAGGCCTACAGGACTGAGTGGATATCAAAGACACTATATGACATCACTCTGTTTCAGTTTCCCCAGCAACCACCAGACCACCCCCTCCCCCACACCTCAAAAAAAAACTCCCCATTCATTATTAATATAATATTAATAAACCTAAATCATGAACAAGGTGACTGTGTAGCACTGGAAAGGTGTTTCACATTTAACGTGAAAAAACACAGTGAAGTAAAACTGATTTAGAAGCTTAAAAACTGCCTCGCTGGTCACTTTTGGCTTTAAATGCGTAAAACGCTCGCTGCATGTGTACTGAGCTGGCTATAAAAAACAGAACTAGTGGGCTTATTTTTAGCCCCCTGTAGCGAGGGCCAGCGTAGTGAGATGACGGCATGCTGGAGGCGATGGTGTGGCGAGCATGCCCCCCCCCCCCCCCCCAGCCTCCGCTCCGCGGGTGGAGAAAGTTCCCAGCAAACCACAAACTCTGGGGACGTGCTGGAGGCTCAGGCTTACTGTCTGATACCCACAAACACGCTTAACGCCAGGTGGCATCTCCTTATTCCAGCAGTGCCCTACACACACGGGTGGCTTCATTTAGTGTCTGCAGAATGCTAAGACCAGGACGGGGCGCTAGGCAAGCGGGGGCACGAGGGTTGCAAACAAGAGATAAAGCAGAAATGCACGATGGTATTATGGGAAAAAAAACAAACATGGGATTGGTACAAGGACATTGCCACAGTGATACCGTGTGACCACATGGACATGATATACATGAGAGAAATAATTAAAATACTATACATTTTAATTACCCAGGATTCGTAGTCTTTACTGTCCATTTAGCCAAGAAGTGATTATCTACGTGATGGTCCAATTAGCTTCCATTTGTATTAAAGAATGACTCGCTGGTTAACGCATTCCTCCTGCACGGAGAGTGGAATGCTATCTGTTCATCACACACGGTGAGGTTGGACAGCTGAAGGCTTCTTGCTTGAATCGTGTAGTGTCGTGAGGAAGGGCTCGAGATTGTAATGACCTGCCCTCACAACTCAGTATTTTTTTTTTTTTTTTTGCAATGTCAGTCAGCTGAAATAGCATTTGAGTTTAAACGACGGCGTGAGCTGAGGATGGAAGAACCTTCTGAGCAGGGAAAAATGAGGTCACGTCATCCTTCAGGGAAAAGTCACTGTAGTATCATTTAACATTACCTGGAAGTGAAACCCCATTTGTTTCCATGAACTAGACAAATAGAGCACTTGAAACCATTTGCATAGCGCTGACAGATTATTAGAAATATGAAGAATTATATATAAAATATGAATGTTGTATACAAAAACACAAATGTGAAACAGTGTGACTAGTCTGTTTATGAACATTAGTATTTGCTGTGCTTGGTGCTGGTGTTACAAAAACCTCAAAATAATATCTGATAAAAAACAAACATTTAGGTTTTCGATTCATTTCTAGCAATAGGCTGGTGCTTTGTCCAGCAGTGGACTGGTGGTTTGTCCATCATTGGACTGGTGGTTTGTCCATCATTGGACTGGTGGTTTGTCCATCATTGGACTGGTGGTTTGTCCAGCAGTGGACTGGTGGTTTGTCCATCATTGGACTGGTGGTTTGTCCATCATTGGACTGGTGGTTTGTCCAGCAGTGGGCTGGTGGTTTGTCCAGCAGTGGGCTGGTGGTTTGTCCCTCATTGGACTGATGGTTTGTCCAGCAGTGGGCTCGTGGTTTGTCCATCATTGGACTGGTGTGAGTCCAGCAGTGGACTGGTGGTTTGTCCAGCAGTGGGCTGGTGTGAGTCTGCTAGCTTGTTCAGCAGGGTGAGACTGTAAGCACGCTCACACACTCAAACACTGGGAGGAAGGATGGCTGTGTATCACTCCGTTTATTTGATTAACCACTCAAGTCTTTTCTGGGCTCTGTGGTGGAGCATGCTAATGAAGGCCAGCCCGGTCTATCAGCGCACAGATATGCCCTACTGCCATGTAGACTTCTCCTCAATTTCAGCGCTAATTACATCTCCAACCCAGCTTCTCATTCTACCCCACACAGCCCCCACCTGCCCCCACCAGCCCCCACCCACCGGCTTTCCGTACTTGCGATCTTTTGCCATTTATTCTTTCTGACAAGCCTTAATAAGTACATCCAAACACTCAAAAGTAATTAGACAAAAGAACACTGCAATTGTGCAGTGGCACTGGTATGTGTGTGTGTGTGTGTGTGTGTGTGTGTGTGTGTGTGTGTGTGTGTGTGTGTGTGTGTGTGTGTGTGTGTGTGTGGGGGGGGGGCACTTCAGCTGTGCCAATGACGAACACTGAGCTGCCACGGAGGACAGGTGCACTCGCTCCTCTAAATAAAGCATTTTTAATGAAATGATGCACAGAAAATATGTAATTTGTACAAAGTGTGTGTAATGGTATGCGTTGTGTGTGTGTGCCTGACTGGATGCCGGTGGTTGGTCTCTTCTTGTTGCGTGGAAATCTTTTTGATTAGGGCGGCTAATTCCACTGACAGAAAAACAAAGGTGGAGAATGCTAGCGTGCGTCATGTCTGGGGAGGCTGGGCGAGACACTCATTATGCAGGTGCACACACAGGTGGGCCGGGCAGGGCCAGCGTCAGATGAACACCTTCAACCCACTTCCCCAGCTTCCCAGGAGAGCTCCATGACCGGCCATCACTATCTGTGCTCTTAATCCGTTAAACTCACACATACATATGCACACACCTACACACACACAAACACGCATACACATCTTTGCTCTAGTTTCAACATAGCTATACTGAATTCTGCCTTTCCAACTCTCACCAGTGCAGTTCAGGCATGGTCAGAACTGTGGAGCAGGATGACCTGACATAGACCTGCAGCGTCTAGATAACCACCCTGATACGCTCAGAAAAAAAAATCAAATAAATGCTGGATCAACATAGCATGGGAAGAGCAAAGCTGCTAAATGTGAACAGTTGCACGGTGTGACCTCCACAACACCGTGTGACCTCCACAACACCGTGTGACCTCCACAACACCGTGCGACGGTCTGACCTCCACAGCATGGTTTGACCTCCACAGCACGGTGTGACCTCCACAGCACGGTGTGACCTCCACAGCACGGTGTGACCTCCACAACACCGTGTGACCTCCACAGCACGGTGTGACCTCCACTGATCTTTATGGTGATAATGGGTCTTCATCCCCACATTTTTAATCCATCAAAGACAGCATGGGCAGAATCTCGGTGTTGTGAGCATCAAAAGCTCAAGCCACAGCTCAGCTGACGTTACACAAGGTACCTTTTCAGGGCGTAAGGAGACTGTAACGAGACGAGACGAGACGAGACTAGGTGAGACACACAGCAGAGGACGGATTAGCCGGAGAGGGCGATGGAAAATGAGACTCCTCTCATTTACAACGCTGTCCACTGCACTATGCAGACACTCTAAAGCCGTTTCTATATGACCCCGCTAACAAAAGATGATGTCCCAGACCTTGGGCTGAAAGCACATGGCTGATATATGGCTTGTAATGCACTGCAGACACCCGAAATCGAACTAAAACAAGGCAAATAAATCTGATAATCTGCATGCTGCAGTATCCAAACAACAGCAAAGTCCAACAAACAGCCTGGATAAATCTGATTATTTGGAAGCTGAACTCAAAGTCAGATGGCCATCTACAAATCACAGTCACTTTGTTTTTTTTTTAGAGACACAGCCCGTCTGTTACCAGGGATGTAAAGGAGATGGATGGTTTGAGAGTGTTGTTCGTTCTAAATATCCAGACATGGATGATTCCTCACTTTGATTTTCATTGACTTAATGAGTATGAACGTTCAAATTTACATTTGGCTAAAATGAGGAATTGTGGTGTTTGATTTAAGGCGGCATGTACGTGTTGTGCCTCTATGTGCACTAAATGTGAGTAAGATTAGGTCAGAGGGCCCCTTTGTTTGTGGGTGTGTGTGTTTGTGTGTGTCACACTGGTACAGATTGTATGTAAGGGCAGATTCTGTGGTAGGTGTGGGGCAGCGTGTGTGGGAACCATTAGAAATCTCCATTAACCTCGTGTCAGAGCAGCTGTAATCAGTGTCTGCCCAGACTCACTACCAACAGCCTGTTATCTCCACCATGTCATATCAGTCTGAAAGAAATAAAAGTGGCCCTGGCCCTGTCATCATTACCTGGACCGACAGCCACTCCAGCCAGGGGGTGTTGGGGGGGTGGTGTTGGGGTGGGGGGGTCTCATTTAGAGTAGCAACAGCAAACCACACACCTACCTTAGAACAACTAGAACCAAGTTTCACAACTGGAAAATTGATCTCCTTTGAGATAATGCTGCCACAAATAAACGTGACAGGGCAACTCCACGGTCGTTTTCCCCAGACCTGAGATTGGAAAGGTCACCCTGTATCTCACCATCACACATAAGGTGGAAGTCCAGGGTAACAAAATAGCTTTGGTGGATTTGTCGTGACTAACTCGGAGGTCTCAGATGAGACAGAGGATTAAGGGCCAAAGGTCAACAGTAATAATATCATCACGGAGTTCCTCACCGCGGCTCAGTTGTGATGCCGTGGAGAGCCGTGCTGAGTCTCCACTTCACGTAATGACTGTGAGGCCGACCTGGGGGTACGTGGGGGCCGAGGTGGAGGAGACCCGTCTCGAGTGCTTCACCAGCCCAGGAGAACCTCAACTCCCAGCTACTCACACAGGCAGCGGCTATAATGAGCCATTATGAGACAAAATTTGATATTAGGAAAAGCGCCTCGAGATCTGCTTCAGCCTCGGACTAATTAACGATCAGCGAGGTGACAGTTTCACATCCAATCAAACTCAAAGCAAGACGTGAACCATTAAATACCGAAGCCCTGATTTGTAGCCGTGTCATTAATGCCCAGCCATCACAGCTCAAAGGGGAGATGAGTATTTATGACCATGAGAAGACTGTTTTACCTTTAATTAGGCCAGTTGGGGTCTAAATCGGTAGAGGAGGCCACGGTGGAATCACAACAATCGCAGTTTCAAGATCACAGACACCACGGGAAGAATTAGGCTTCGGGACACCACGTCTGTGGAGGGAGGAGACAGAGAAGGTCCCAAGGTCAAGGCCGGCGTGCACCTGCGTGCCTCCGCACACCCAATCCAAATTCACATCGGATCACGTTCCCAAGTCTCAGCTGTAGGAAGGAGGAGGAGTTATGGAGAGGAACTACAAGAACGTCGGACACAATCTCATTCCCCGTTTTATTGCCGTCTGGCCTTTTCAGGAAACAGAAATGCTTGGCGCTGCACATCTCAAATAATCTCCCCCTGCATGCATAAAACGTCAGATAGGGGAGGCACGCATAGACAATGCCGGAGGTCTTTATGGCTGTAATATGGATTTTATTTTGCTCCAAGGAACAAGGAATGATGTGCTAAATTACGGAGACGTCTCCGCGCATTGTCAGCTGTAGGATGGATGTGGGTCCGGGGGTCTCCGGTGGCCACTTGGCTGCGGAGGGTGAGGGCACGCCGGGGCGTTTCATAACCTCGCGTGGGAGCAGGGGGGCAACAGCGATCCGGTGCGGAGTCAGCTCAAACACGAGCACCTCCCCTCGGCCCTGCCAAACCGACCCGCGAAGCGAGGCTGAGCGTGTCCCAGGGGAACATCAGGAGAGCAAAGTTCTTAAAGAAAGACTCCTCTAAAAACGGCGCCAGGCTTCAGGAACCTTTCGGACCGCTGTGAAGTTACACTTTTCCTGGTTGAACGTACAACGCATTCTTCCCAGATACACTGTCCGTATTACTTATGTAGATATGAATCATGTTACTGAAATACAGACATAACAGCTTATCAACGTCATACAAAGCTTCTTAATTGGTAGTGAAGACAAATACTTGTGCTAATATAAACTATATTAGACTGGAGTCATCTGGATTCCAGGATTCATCCTTCGTTAAGATTATTTTCGCAGTGAGCAAATCACTTTTCAAGTGGTAAAATAAAAAAGTACAGTGAGGCTGGTCAGATTTTCTCTTTCACTGGGTTGGCTTCACGTGTCAAATATTTGGTGTGTCAAAACAAGTCAGCTGGTCTATTGTCAGTGAAGATGAAGTGGTTGCACTCAGCCTGAGCAAAGAGCGAACTTCATCTCCCAATTTACACCGCCTAATGAACAGACCACTCCAGCTGTGATTTATTTAGTTGTGCTCAAGTGAGAGAGAGAAACCATTAGACAGAATGGGTAAAGCACAGAGCCAATCTTTTCTAGCACTCAAAAACTAACGGTCACTCAGGCAAGATTGATCAGCTAATTCGTAAGCAAGCACAATGGAGAGCAGAGACATTATTCACGCGTCCGTGTCTGGACGTGGTTTAATCAGCTCGGGTGGACCCGCGTTTCTCTTGTAATTACCCGCCAAAAACGAGGAAGAGTCGTAAAGATCCGGCAGGCTCGCCGGGGAAATAAGAGCCGTCCAGTGAGCGCAGGCTCCATCTGTACCTGCCCCCGCCCCCCACACATTCATTATTCAGGGGCGGGATTACGTTTACGTTTCTTCCTTTGTCCAAGGCGCAGCGCAGAATGGCTGTAATTAGCCTCGCTGCATATTTAGTGGTGCAAGAGGAACGACAGAAGCGTTACTATCGCTCCTCTTGCATACGCGCTTGAACTCTGGAAGCTCTCGTCCGTCCTGACAGTGTGAGGCAGTCGGAGGACATTTATCGTACAGGAGGATTCGAAGTCTCGAGTCTCAGGACACTGTAACAGTGGGCAGGGTGAGGCAGCACGGGGGTAACTAGGGGTAACTGGGGGTAACATGACGGTAAAAAGCAAATGAATAAACTCGGAACGTTAGAAACATGCGAAGGATATAAACAGGAAACTCAGGCAAGAAAGCCAAGGGAGAACTACCAGTAACCAAACTGGACTGACTGACTAAACTGGACGCTGAACTGGGAAAGGGGGAAGAGAATTGAAATGGAGCATCGCCAAGGAGGGGTGGGAGGAGAGAGCAATCAGATGACGCGTGGAGACATCGCCGTGGGAACCGCATCGCCAAGGAGGGGGTGATCTTGTCAGACGTGACCAGTCAAATGTCAGGACACAAACAGTCAGGTCTCAGGACACAATGGTGCACATGAAGGTAATCCACCATACATATTTTTTAGAAAACCTGGAGATTACTGTAAACATAAAAAGATTATTAATTATTATTATTAGTAGTAGTATAATTTTTAAAAGGTTAGGGAGATTCCTCTCCCAGGTCACCCCACACGTCAGGTGACAGGACACACGCTGATTAAGGAACCCACTGGAAAACATGGGGTGCATGACATTTACAATTTAGAGACAGTGGTATATATTTATTATTAATATATAACCTATTGAATTATTTAGATTAATGAACACTATCATGCAGCTGTTTATGCTTTTGTAATGTGCACACATCTAGCACAGACTGTATGAATAAATCACATTTGTTCACACAGGTGGGCGTACATGCTGAGAATGTCAGTTGTGCTGAAATGTGGGATTAAAAAACAAACAATAACTCACGCGCGCTCCTGCCACAGCGCTGCGATCAGCCAGCCTCTTTACCTGTGGGGAGGACACGGCGTACGCACGAGGGCCACGCCGCCTCACGCTCGCTTGCATTCACAAACTAATTAAATGTTTGGGAGGGGAGCGTAGCTACTGTTCCCTGATTAATTCTGTGTATTGTTGGGAGTCCAAAGGGAAACCTTAAAATGGAGAAAGGAGGAAGAGGAGGAGGTCAGAAACAGAGCAAGCCCGCTCAAACGGCCGGTCCCCTGCAGATGGTTAAATATGTATGCATCTGCACACGTTCCCCGTGAAGATCTCGGCTCCAACCCTTCAGTCATATAACCGGGTCAAACCAGACGCTCTCCTCCTTTTATTGAGGTTAATAATTTAGAGACCAATTAGATTGGGTGTAATGTACGTGTTTGGGCAGGTTGGGGGGGTGTCAGAGAGGCAGGGCAACATCTCAGCTCCCTGGCCTTGATCTCAGGGCCTGGGGACCCACGTTGTGACAGTGACATTAACATGTTTCCATGGTGCACCGAGGGTCAGCTCAGTCCCCATTAGACAGCTCTCGTTAGGGTAATTAGGAGACATATGCTTCAGCTCAGCGTTTCCACAGCACCGCGCCAGTGAGGGATTGATTTCAAGGCGCTTTTTTCAGACCTCTCAACCAGATCACACGTAAGCAAATCTGGCAGTTAGTGGAGAAAACATGCCACTTAGAATGAATGAACTAGACTAGAGAGTCTGGTTAAACTGCTTGTACTGCGAAATCCAGCGCGCATGGAGGAACCACCCAAACCTGCACCACGATAGGAGAAGATCAGGAACGCGGACCATCAGTCTAGCAGAACCTCATAAATCACACACCAAACAATCACATAAAGTTTTCTCACCCATTCCTACCTAAACCACTGTGTGCCATGAATCAAAAATGATGGATTCCCCTTGGGGAAGCGGTGTGTGGGTACACCTGGGTCCCGCACTAGATCAATCGGTCAGCCTGGGACTTTCCGCCAGGTTCAATTCTGCCTAAACCTCACTAGGCAGATTATCGGGCATTAGCATCCACGCAGCTGACTGAGGAGAAATGACTGGAGGCTGTCCGCACGCTAAATTGCCTCCCTCCCTTTTCCATTATTCAAGCTCTGGAAAACACCGGAGCACAGAGGAGAATATGCAGCGCCTCCCTGAATTATTTAGGAGCCGAGCGACTGCAGCCCGTCCGGTGGGTTCTGCCAAGACCCGTCCCGGTTCCTCCTCCTCCTGGATTCCACGCACTGCGATAGGCCAAGATCGATACTCCTGCCTCCCCGAAATGGCCCGGTGGGCCGGACTCCTCTCCGCCCGGCACACGTGCATAGCGGAAAACGGAGCAGGCCGTCTCAGAGCCGCGTTCCACGCCGGGACGGGGCCTCCACCTGTTCAGAGTCCCGCCAGTCCCGCGTCCAGCCAGCCCCGCAGAGTCCCGCCAGTCCCGCGTCCAGCCAGTCCCGCGTCCAGTCAGTCCCGCAGAGTCCCGCGTGTTTCACGGCCACTGACTCCAACACGCAGACCGGACAGCACACACACATGGTGTCAGCCTTGCTCCGTTAAAGCTTTAAAACACTGCCTTAATCTAATCTCTCTCTGCATTAACCCTGTAAGTCCAAACGCTGACCTCCGCATGCAACAATACCGGATCGCCATGTCAGACCAATCCATTGCCATCAATTGTGTGTGGTGGGGTGGAACGGGGCAATATTGTGGATGATGATTATGGATGTGACGGCCTACGGCGGCAGACTGCTGGGAGATAAGTGTGTCCTGTGCTGGAAGAGCCTTTCTAATACATTAGTGAAGTGACAGGTCTTAGTGCCGCTGACTGATGCGTTATGCTCCATACTGCACTGGGCTCAAATATACCGAAGCTTATGGGCGTTTCCAGCAGGAGGTTCGTCTAAAATTATTCCATGCTCATTTGCTTGTTGTTTTCTTATTTGTTTTTTGTTGTTGTTGTTTACAGGAGGAAAACAATTAGAAAAACACAAACATGAATGCACAAATCCCAGTGGTGCAGAAATAAACACAACACCATGGTAACACTGTTGCCAGGCCAACATGTTGCATAGTTTTTTGCCGTGTTCCGTAAATTTGGATACCATTAGCATATTGGTCATGTGGTTAGATACTTTTCACTAGCATTACCCACAGGACAGTACGGGACTACAGGAACATATCTGCAGGTATTAATCTCCACAGTGTGACTACAGCGACACCTCCCTCATGCGTGTGTCAGTCAGTAGCGTCCAGTGACAGAGAGCGAAGTCTTTATAACCTCCATGAGATTGTTCTTAATTCTCCCTATGAATCTTTACATTTGTTTTTCTTTTATAAGTAATTCTGGTCTATGACCTTAGCAAAACGGTGATGTAGAAGCCCCCCCCCTTGATAAGAAGCCGCTCTGATGTGCCGGGTGGTAACAGTTTTGAGGTTGGCACGTCTCTGCTTACACCAGAGAACATAATGGATATCAGTCCCCAACCTTTCGACTCCAAGGTTAATAAACACCATCAGTCCTTCATGGCAGCCGTTCTCCGAGCTCTCTCCATCACGGCAGCACAGGCCCGGAGCGGCCGGCCGTGGGCGGAGCAGAATCGGGCATGGGGGGTGGGGGGCGGTGGTGTTGGGGAGGGGGGCGGGTCTGAAAGGCATGCAGCAGCAGGGTTGCGTTAGGCATGATCACACTAATGGCCCTTGGCAAATGGGCCGGGCCTGGTGCCGTGAACCACAACTGGGCCCATTTCACGGTGTCTGCCCGAGACCCAGCCCCACTCCTTCACCCTGATGGAGAGCTCCGGGAACGGCACGCGCTGGAGGTTTTCATCTCAGCAGTTCGGGACAGAATTGCTCCTTTGGTACTTAGAGCAGATTTCTCTTGTCAGACGTGCTGTATGTAGCCGGCAGAGCCGTTCTGGTCAGTGATGTTGCGTGAGCAGGGGAACCTTCACACTTCAGACTTCAGACTCCCAATAAAGCTGAGCTTATAGGGCTGGAGACCTCTCCAGGGAGTGTGTCATAACATTACACACCTATCAAAAATGATATAAGGAACCTGTCCACTGAATTCCTGTATTCATCTCTTTGACACTGAAGAGCAGCAGTATTGTGGCCAAACGCATGAAATGCTTCTATTCCCTTTTTTGCCAAACAAAAAAACTCAATCCTGAGAAACGAACATTTTAACTAATTTTCAAAAGAATAACGTGACATTGCTTTTAAATCTCCTTCCGCTTCTCTCACCAGGACGTTCCCATCAGAGCTCGCAGCCTACGGCTCTACCGCTCTCTCTACTCAAGGATATTTTTTTGTTTGGTTTCAAATTAGATTTCCTTAATCTCCTTGGATAGAGAACACCTAAGAGCTAAGCTTTGAATTCAAGCCAATATCATTTCATTAAAAAAAATAAAGAAACAAGTAAAAAATAATACAATGTTTTTACTTGTATTTATTCCCAGATTGTGAGATCTCGTCTTCTTCTGCCGGACAGTAGTGAAGCTCTTTCTCCACTGACTCTTGGGATCTTCTTGCATCAATGTCCATGCGTGATCAGCTACGTCCACATCGCCTGCGTGCTGTGTGGAGCTGGGCTGCAGTATCGGGTGGAGGAGAGGGACAGTGGGAGCACAGATGTTTGAAGATGTTCTGGATTGAAGATACGAGGATGGGGCTTGTGCAGGATGGGGGGAGACGGCCTCCACCTGCCTCCACCTGCCTCAGAGCGCACGCCGACACGCTCACTCCAGCGGAGAACGAGTCCTTCTCCTTCTCCTGCATGCAACCCTCAGAAAAACAAAGGCACTGGAGAGGAAGTGAGACACCGTCCTCCCCCCCACACACCCCCCTCCCACCCCTGTCGCCAGCGGCAACACCCCAGCTCCTTACATGAGTGTGACACTAACCCGAGCTGATGAGCTCTCCGAGCGGGCGGACTACTCTAGCCGTCTCTTAAACCGGCCAATGAGAAGCCAGATCTCAGGGGTGAAAGGGCACCAGCATGTGTGAAGGAGTCTTGGTACAGGGACTCAGAGGTTCGTCTGTATCAGCGAGACGAAGGCCAATAAAACAGCGAGATATGCAAACACTGAACACTTTAGTAGATCACAGTAGATCACACTTTAGTAGATCACAGTAGATCACACTTTAGTAGATCACACATTTTATAGCCCACCTTGGCAGTTCCCTCTCTCGTTAATGCACAGTAAATGAATAAAGTCTACGGGGTAACTGCATATAAAAATGGCAGAGCACAATTAAATACCAACATTTCCACCAGAGCTGCAAGACATCACGGTAGTGCAGCTTCACCACCTGTCGTCAGGGGTGATGCAGCGTGCCGAAAAAAATGCTGCATGTGAAATAGGCGTTCGTATTTCTTTCCAGAATATTCCTGTTGATACGGAAAATTAGGTGCCACACTTTCAGAGAATCGTCTGTGAGCGGCACCACGGTCGGTGGCACTGGTAAAACACGAGAAACTATATCAGCCCCCACAATCCTCCACGTGTCACTGCTAAAACGTGAGAATCTAAATTAGCCCCCATAATCCTCCAGGTGTCAGTATGACTCACTGGAGAGTCTGACAGACTGACTGGCTGGCCAATCACAACTGACCAAAGCAGGCAGGGCTATGAAATGCCAGTGTGACAGCCCTCTCTTGACAAATATCTATGAGAGGAAAACTAGCATACTAGAAACACTAAGTTATTGTACCGTGAAGTCCATAAATCTGTATAAAAGGGCATGGGGGTTTATGGATTTCATTAATCATGGAGGGGGTGTGAAGAAACAGAGGCAGTAGTGGTAGTGGAGAAACCTGACCCTCCTCCACCTCCTCCTCCTCCTCCACCTCTTACCAAGCACCAAGCACCAAGCCTGATCACATGTGTCCGTAGTGTGGGTCTGTGCTGGTCTGTGCTGCTCTGTGCTTGTCTGTGCTGCTCTGTGTTGGTCTGTGCTGGTCTGTGCTTGTCTGTACTGGTCTGTGCTGGTCTGTATATACATATCAACAACAGATCCTCACGAAAGTACTGTTGGATTGTAATTCAAACATAATTTTTCCCTGTTTACCTGGTGACTAATCAGACAGTATTTAGTTATTGGCCTGGTCATTAAACAGTAATGTATTGCAATAGATCCACAATCCAAATTTCTGTGGCTGCACTTATATTAACAGCATATCCCAGGCGGCCCAGTAAGACACCAGTAAGACACCAGTAAGACACCAGTAAGACACAGGCCACACTGACTTATGGAAATAGAATGGGGGTAGTAGAACACTGTTTGCTCACTGGCATCAGGGGAGTTCCCTACAAAGCCATGTTGTTCCCATTAATCTGGCCCAACGTTGGCTTTATGGGAAACGATTCCGAAAGCTGTTCAAACAGCCTCACAGTCCCTCTGCCCGACGCCTCCCTCCCCCATGAAAAAGCCCAAGAGCTCACGCTACGTATCCCAAAAGTGGGAGGGCAGCCCCACGGCCTCCGCGTCCCACCCGGTGACGCCCCCGTGAGCCCCCGTGAGCCCCCGTGAGCCCCCGTGAGCCCCCGTGAGCCTCCACACGCTCCATCGCCTGCCTGACCAAGACTGTTTACTCTTAAGGATCTGTAAACCAAGCCCAATTACAAGCGCTCTCCAGTCGTGAATCTGCAGACGTTGGCAAGAAAGAGGTTGGGGGGGGGCATGGAGGGGGGTGTGGAGGAGGGTGGAGGATGTGGGGTTTGGGGGGGGGTGGAGAGAAGCGATGGCTGGTTGTTTGTCGTTTCCTGATCCCTGGAGTGTGGGCAAACGCACGGCTCTGGAGACCACGTGGAAGAGATGCACACGAGAACACGAAACCACGAAACCATGTTTGACAAAAGACAAATGGCTGGAGAGGGAAACAAGGCCTGGCTTAAATCGCTGATGCAGCAGCGCAGTGTGCATTAAGAAGCAGCTCTCGGAGGCGACTGGTGGCGAGGGGGATCACTTCAGCTCTTACCCTGCGGGAACTAACGTTCCTGCTCTGTCCATTGATCTGCTGGCTGTCATAGGAGAAGACCCCTCACCCGTAGTTCATAAAGGTTTGTCCCTCAAAGCATTTTAAGTTGCAAACCACCACCTCCCCATACACCCACAAACCCACTGTGTTTCCACTATGATTAAGTCTTCTGAATAGATGTGAATTAAGAAAAATATTAGTAACAAAGTCAGTATTTAAGTACCGGTAAATTACAACAAAACAAGCCGTGTACAATTTCCTCACTAACTAAGGAACCAAACTTAGCTGTTAGATCTATGTAATGTTATGGACAAATGTAACATACACTACATCAGAACACTGTGATCCATCTTGTAACCCATTCAGCTGCGAGCGAATTTATGTCCCAACAGGTTTTAAAAGTAATTACATTTAGGCAGCTATTAATCTTCCCTTACTGTGAAAAGGACAAAATGAATTTGTGTGAGCACATTGCCCTCTCTAAAGCTACACCTTAAAGTAAAGGTGTTCAGCAGACAAAGCACTCTCCATCCACTCAAATTAGCAATGCATGCGGTCAAGGGTGTAGAATCAGGACGCTTGGAAGTGACGTGTCCCCACCAATACCCAGCGATTATTGAATTGTCCCCACCAGTAATTTGATCCTCTCCAAAATAAAAAGTATCTCCGATCTGTCAGTCAAACTGCTCAGGAGAGTAAACCACATCTAATTGTTCCTGCAATCAGAAGTAAGCTATCTTTTACCACAATTGAATCACATTTGTTAAAATGCCACATCTGCTGGGTCACATCAAGCCCTGAATAGTTTTGACTTTCAAAATATGATTAAAGATGCACCCCCCCCCTTTGACTGGTTTGTTAGTAATACCAGTCAAATCAGTCTAGAACCAGCTATAGACCTCAACACATCCAGTTGGATCTGATGTATGGAAGCGTATGGGCCATATGAAAACAATTTGAACAGCGTAACTATTATACTGGCACCAATTACTCTGCTTTCTTGTTTTATCTTTCTTGGACTGTCAAATCCATTAAATGTAAATGTACTGTGTGCTGCTATTAACATTTAGTTATCTCAGAGAAGACAGTGTGTATGGTATAGCATTGTTTACACACTGGAAATCATTCTTTCATTCAGTCTATCTATCTATCTATCTATCTATCTATCTATCTATCTATCTATCTATCTATCTATCTATCTATTTATCTATCTATCTATCTATCTATCTATCTATCTATCTATATTAACTTCCAAATTTGATATAAATTGAGACAGTTCTTCACACACCAGCTCAAAGTCTAATATACTACTAAATATACTACTGAGTATTTCCTGATAAATGACGCGTCATGTGCATGAAGATATGAACCAGGCTCAATCATGTCTTCATATGAGTCATGTCTGTGCCTGGTCTCCCTCTGTCTTAGTCTGGTGGATGATTTAAGGCCACAGCAGCTGAGGGGTGAAGTGGATTATGGGAATTAGGAAGCCCGTGGTGGACCATTAGACTCATTACAGGACGGGCGGAGCTCATTTAGCAACTGGAGGAGGGCCTGGAGGATCCTCTCAGCTCAGAGCAGGCGTAGAAAACACTCACATCACATCTGGACACACTCACATTCAGCCAGCGAGAGCCGGTGGAGGCTGAGAGGCCCCAGTGTGCGATTTGACTTCATTAAAGGTCCTCAGAGCAGAAAGGTGGTTAGGGCATCAGAGAGGGTAATCGTGGGGAACTGTTGAGGAACAGGACGATCTCCCAGTAGTCTGTAAGAAAGAACATTTCTAAAAAAGAAGTGTTGCTAAAAATTATACAGTGGCAGGTGAATTGTAGCTGTGGTGTGCTTGTGTCATATTAATTGAATTCTTTTATCAACATAAAAGTGAAGATTATGCATTTGATTTGGCAATTTAATTAATTTGTAATATCGTCCAAGATTGCATTATCTGACAGAAAATGTGTGTGGCTGCCGTAAGTGAAAGCAATTTAGATTTTATCGCGGCTTCACCGGAAGCCACACATCCGTCAGCGGTGAAGCGGAATCAGGTGAAGATGTTTTATACACGGGAGAGGCAGCAGTGGTGACAGGAGACATTCATCTGATGCCTGCCAACTCTCATCTGCCGTCTCACAAACACCAACCACCACATCCACTTTGCAACGTTGAACTTCTCTAAAATCATTTCGCCTGTGTGTAAGCCGCCACTAACGGGACACGAGAAGCCGCCGACCGAATGAAAATACCGAAAAAAAAACTTCTCCTGACCTTTAGCGGCAGCAATTAATTGCTAACGCCGGACGAAAAAAATGATTTAATTCCCCCTCACAGTCGCGAGGCAGCTCGCGCTGTCACGAGAGATGTGGGGCTCAACGTCGCACGAACGCTGCGTTGTGGCATTTACCTCGTAGCGTTCAAAACATGAAGGTGGTGCTGTTTCGAGCACCGGCACCGGCAACCTAACACTCCTGCACCTACAACCTAACACTCCTGCAACCTAACACACCTGCACCTACAACCTAACCTCCTGCACCTACAACCTAACACACCTGCACCTACAACCTAACCTCCTGCACCTACAACCTAACACTCCTGCACCTACAACCTAACACTCCTGCAACCTAACACACCTGCACCTACAACCTAACACTCCTGCACCTACAACCTAACACTCCTGCAACCTAACACACCTGCACCTACAACCTAACACTCCTGCACCTACAACCTAACACACCTGCACCTACAACCTAACCTCCTGCACCTACAACCTAACACTCCTGCACCTACAACCTAACACTCCTGCAACCTAACACACCTGCACCTACAACCTAACACTCCTGCACCTACAACCTAACACTCCTGCAACCTAACACACCTGCACCTACAACCTAACACTCCTGCACCTACAACCTAACACTCCTGCAACCTAACACACCTGCACCTACAACCTAACCTCCTGCACCTACAACCTAACACTCCTGCAACCTAACACACCTGCACCTACAACCTAACACTCCTGCACCTACAACCTAACACACCTGCACCTACAACCTAACACTCCTGCACCTACAACCTAACACACCTGCACCTACAACCTAACCTCCTGCACCTACAACCTAACCTCCAGCACCTACAACCTAACACACCTGCACCTACAACCTAAACTCCTGCACCTGCAACCTAACACTCCTGCACCTACAACCTAACCTCCTGCACCTGCAACCTAACACTCCTGCAACCTAACACACCTGCACCTGCAACCTAACACTCCTGCAACCTAACACACCTGCACCTACAACCTAACACTCCTGCAACCTAACACACCTGCACCTACAACCTAACACTCCTGCAACCTAACACTCCTGCACCTGCAACCTAACACTCCTGCAACCTAACACACCTGCACCTACAACCTAACACTCCTGCAACCTAACACACCTGCACCTGCAACCTAACACACCTGCACCTACAACCTAACACTCCTGCAACCTAACACACCTGCACCTACAACCTAACACTCCTGCAACCTAACACTCCTGCACCTGCAACCTAACACTCCTGCAACCTAACACACCTGCACCTACAACCTAACACTCCTGCAACCTAACACACCTGCACCTGCAACCTAACACACCTGCACCTACAACCTAACACTCCTGCAACCTAACACACCTGCACCTACAACCTAACACTCCTGCAACCTAACACTCCTGCACCTGCAACCTAACACTCCTGCAACCTAACACACCTGCACCTACAACCTAACACTCCTGCAACCTAACACACCTGCACCTGCAACCTAACACACCTGCACCTACAACCTAACACTCCTGCAACCTAACCTCCTGCACCTGCAACCTAACACTCCTGCACCTACAACCTAACACTCCTGCAACCTAACACACCTGCACCTACAACCTAACACTCCTGCACCTACAACCTAACACACCTGCACCTACAACCTAACACTCCTGCACCTGCAACCTAACACACCTGCACCTACAACCTAACGCACCTGCACCTGCAACCTAACACACCTGCACCTGCAACCTAACACTCCTGCAACCTAACACACCTGCACCTGCAACCTAACAAACCTGCACCTGCAACCTAACTCTCCTGCACCTACAACCTAACACACCTGCACCTACAACCTAACACACCTGCACCTGCAACCTAACACACTTGCACCTGCAACCTAACACACCTGCACCTACAACCTAACACACCTGCACCTGCAACCTAACACACCTGCACCTACAACCTAACACACCTGCACCTGCAACCTAACACACCTGCACCTACAACCTAACACTCCTGCACCTACAACCTAACACTCCTGCACCTACAACCTAACACCCCTGCAACCTAACACACCTGCACCTACAACCTAACACACCTGCACCTACAACCTAACACACCTGCAACCTAACACACCTGCACCTACAACCTAACACACCTGCACCTACAACCTAACACTCCTGCACCTACAACCTAACACTCCTGCACCTACAACCTAACACACCTGCACCTACAACCTAACACTCCTGCACCTACAACCTAACACTCCTGCACCTGCAACCTAACACACCTGCACCTGCAACCTAACACACCTGCAACCTAACACACCTACACCTACAACCTAACACTCCTGCACCTACAACCTAACACACCTGCACCTGCAACCTAACACACCTGCACCTACAACCTAACACTCCTGCACCTACAACCTAACACTCCTCAGGGAAGGAGGCATTTTGTACTGAATGCACGGGCCTTTATAATAGCATACGTTTGAGGGGATAAAACAAAACAAAGCATAAAAGCATCTTTGAGGTGTAAATAAAGAACAGAAACGTGAGATGAGTCATTCTCTATTTTTGTTGTGTTGTTATATTACTATTATTATGTTTGTTTGTTTGTTTTTTTGTTTGTTTGAAGCCAAAATCTTATGAAAGTGATAATACTTTTAATATAAAAATATACGTAAACGTCATGTCAGGTATCTACAAATATCAGAAGCGAATTTAGGGGATCATACATGAATAAAGGACTAAGAGAGACAAACATGTCAAACTTATGTGTTCTGTCTAGAAGTTCACAAATCACAAAATTGTCATAAATCTGTCAAATTATTCAGCAGGGAGTGTACAAGTCTCTTTAAAAATGCATTAACAGTGCTTAAAATCTCCACACCATGACCTCCTTTACCCATAGAGGAAATATAACTTGTCCTTTGAAGAAAACCAAAACAGAATTCATCCTTCAGTTAACAGTTTAAAATAACCCTTCCCAACACATAAATTCAGCGGTGTGATGCAAGCTTACATATGATCTGAAATAAATAAGAAAATAAATAACTAATATCAAACGTGAGATCCAGAGTTTCTTGGTTCAGTCAGGGTCGGACCTTCAAGGTCGTGGTTGGTTTGCGGATGCGGTCCAACACAAACGTTCCTCACGCCTCTGTGCTTCTGGCATTTGTGCTCTGAAGAATTTAAGCGATCAGTGTGTTAAACTGGCTCTGCTCTGAGAGCTTATCGTGCTTTCACACCAGCGTGTCAAGATACTTTGGGCAAATACATATCAAAGCTCGTCCCCTTTCACTAGCGCAAAGGACTAGCGCACTAGCTGGCATTTCCCACCGTGGGGTGACGGATTCTTGTCAGCCAGACATACGAACGCTGGATTACAGATACATTTCATCTGAAGAAAGTCTGATATGGTACATTACACTGCAGCTGCTCCTTGTAATCCAAACACAAGCTCGAGTGCTGCTTGTAATCTCCAGTTCCCGAGCACACTGTGCAGCAGGAACCGCCAACCCGAAATGGCCTGATGAGTGTGAATTTAATGTCAGCGAGTAACAAATTGCAAACTTAATTGCATTAATTTCCCGGTGAAGATTTTATTGATGCAAATTCAAAGCTACTGTAATTAGCTGAGATAATGACATTAGCCTCTCTGCTCACCAACCGCTGCTCCAAAACCACCACACAATGGCCAAAGGCATTAGCATTAGCGTTAGCGTTAGCATGAGAGGAAGATGCAGTAATCCAGTTACTGCACTCTGATACTGGCTGCACTAATCACAACCGTAGGAGACATTAGGTGTGGGAATCCACACGTGTTTATGGGCCCAGGAACAGAGATAAAGCAGGTGTTTGAGTTCCATGCCATCGCCCAGTCTGCGCTAACCGTGCCCACTAGCTTCTGGCCAAAGAGACAGCTTGCAGGGCATGGGCCTCTGCTCACAGTGCATGTGCTTAATGCACAGAGCCATAGAACGGGGAGAAAGAGAGAGAGAGAGAGAGAGAGAGAGAGAGAGAGAGAGAGAGAGAGAGCACAGCCAGGCAGCCTTGCCCGCCATGCTCTCCATCCATCTCTCCATCCATCTCTCCATCCGTCTCTCCATCCATCCAAGTTCCCCAAGAACGGCGTGAAACATCCCTGGTGTTGTTCAGTGTAGGGTGAGTGCACCCCCCAGTTTGGGGACCATATAACAAGACGGAGTATCTCCCGTGTCCACAGCTGTGCTCTGGGTCATGTGGTATTTTTGCTGTCTGTGGAACCGTAGAAAATCCAAGATCTTATCAAGAAGCCATTTAGCCGGACACAGTGGCGTGCGGTGTGTGGGGAATTAACATGTCAAAAGCATTTTGTAACATTTTTATATATGAGGTCGCACGTGGGTCTCACTGCGGCTGCAGGTTCAAAATTCTCCAGGATAAGATTTGATACTTCAGGCCACACAGGTGAGGTCATACTCACCGCTGGACTGCAACAGTCATTAATCCAGAAGATGTGGTGTTAATGCTTCCACATGGGTGACCCTCACATGCAGATATCATCTCTCTTCTTCCACACCATTACCATGCCCCCAAAGATCTACCACTTATCCCCAAGTAGATCTGATCCAAACTTCAAGGTCATCAGTAGCATCTCTGTGGATCTCTGCGCAAGCGAGATGCAGACTGATATGTTCTACTTTGGCCTATAGGCTACAGACTTCCAACATATTTAAATTGCAAGCAAATCAAAAATTTCCATATGCATTAACTGTGAGCACACAACCGTTCACTTCTGCCAATGTCACGTACGCACAGGGCCGAACTGATAATTAACCTGCAAGGTGCAACATCTGCTAGCAATTAGCTACCTTTTCCTCACGCGCACGACTGAATAACCACTGAATTTATGGCAAGGTTGATAATGGAGTCACCTGAAGAAGTGTGTACAATTATATGCCCTGTTAAAATGGCCACATTCACTGGATTCAGCATGAAGAGATGGGTCAGCTTGAAGGACATCTCACCACCACACGCCTGTCCGCCTGTCCACCTGTCCACCTGTCCATCTGTCCGTCCGTCCGTCCGTCTGCGTATGTCTCTGCATAAGCTAGCCCTTGTTTGCATCGGCCAGACAACCAGGTGACCGGAGGAACAGCTGCACATACATTTATATATGACCGTCACGGTAATGAGACACTCCTGACACATCTAGCGGGGCGTGTCGCAGCCAGAGCCAACACTCAATCCCAGCGTCTGCTTCATACGTTCTGCTAACACCCCCCCCCCCCCCCTCCACCCTCCCTCCCAGCTGGGAGACATATTGACAGGTGTAGGGCTCCGTCTGAGTGTTGTCCTAGGAACAGGCATATGGGGAGTCAGCACGGGGCGGGTGAGTGGGGGGGGGTGGGGGGGTGGGAGTATCGGGGGGGAGGTTCGGAGGGGGGGGGGGGCACAAAGCTGCAGCGGATGCTCATTTGGTGTGACAGCCGGTGGAGACAGACTAACTCCTCTCAGAGCAGACGTGAGCGGCGAACGCCGCCTGACAAGTGCACCTGCTAAATGAACTTTTATAAAACAAAAAAATGGCTGTAATTTTTTTCGTGCTTAATCGTCGAGGGGACGGAAACAATAACACGATGACGGGTTTCTTCCTCCCCCGAGGAAGCGGGCTGCTCGGCTCCGGAGCCAGGAGAGGCCGGTCTGGCCGTGATGGAGGAGAGTGTGAATCACGGGAAATGGAGGATTCGCTTGTGTCAACCTTCCAAGACGAGAAACCTAACGACCCACCAGCTGTCTCCAGGACAGTGCTGGCAACCGCGTGTCCTCCAAACGCTTCATCAACAGTGACTGAGACGTTTAGAAAAACGTTTAATTCTGTAAAGCAGGCCGCACATTCCGTCTAGATAAACAGCATGTGGGAAATCAAAGGCTAATTTATGTTCTTAAAAACAGATATTGTTCATAAAAAACATTAATATAAATATTAGTGAACGAAAGCTATAGAATGCAGGGAGCCTTCATAATATGTATTCTTTGTTGATTATAAACATTTCAGAATAATATATTGCCGACACAAAATGTTTAGACACAATTTTAGATAAACGGCTGAACAGTGTGTTGAATGACATAATAACAATCTGTTTAATACAGGTTTAGAGGCAGCAAGCCTGAGCAAAATGCAAACATGGTTAATAAATATATTTAACATTATATTCTAATCAATAGATTGTATTAATCCTTTCTCAAACTTGAGAACTGGCTCATGTTAGCATGAATCTCCCTTTTTGGTGCAATAACAAATGCTACCACGTGCTATCAAGGTCCTTCCTACGTACACCGCAACGTGTTCAACATCGCGTGCCAGATACTACAGCACTTGTTAGCACAACACATCTATTCACACAAAATATCTATTCATAAACTATAATAAAAAAACTGTTTATGAGAACCTGAGAATCATTGTAAAGGACTGAAATCGTAAGAATCCCACTTCAAATCAGGATCCATTTCTGTGCATATGAAGTGACAGTGTAAGGCCCCCATTCAATATGGGTTTTGTTTTTTTGTTTTTTTAAACTTGGCTCTTAATTAATAAAATCCAGCGTACATTAATACAAGTAATCTGTACTCGGGGGAGGGGTGACAGACACCAGACTCATTAGGATGTCAGCTCACTCGTCCATTACAGCTCTGACACACCGTCACATCCGCACCAACACACACCCACACACAGTAATGACCTGTCAACAGTTGCTTGTCACACGGACACAAACACTAGTCACTGTTTGATGATCTGATAGATCAGATGATGCCACTGTTTACAGAGATTAGCCTAGCCACAGAAGGTTTTCCACAGCAAATTAACCAGAAGTCAGAGCACAAACTTTTATGTGTGTGTGTGTGTGTGTGTGTGTGTGTGTGTGTGTGTGTGTGTGTGTGTGTGTGTGTGTGTGTGTGTGTGTGTGTGTGCCAGTCATGTTGTGTTAACAGAAAGGCTGCCTGGCGGCAAAGGTCACATTGTAACTGTATCAGATTAGTGGCAGCAGGTATCAGCGGGTGGGCGGGCTCTTCTTTCAGTTATATGATTGGCCGAGCTCTCTGTCATGCAGGGCAGGGTTGCGTCCTGCTCCAGGTAGTTCACGTGTCATAAAACAGGGTCTTCAGAGGGCAACTGGCTCCACGGGTCAGCGGTCACTGGCTTTACCAGTGACCCAGGGGGCTGATGGGAGATCCTCCATCCTGCCCTGACCAGTGGGGAGACCGGAGAGATTCTAACTGTCCAACCTTCAGTTAACTGCCATCTGGTGCTCTTGGTGACACACAGCCGCACACAGGCTACACGCACCAGTCCACATCACTGTCCTATGACCCCTACACTAACGACAGTGTGTTAGCGGTGCTGGTGTCTGGTGTCTGTCTCCGTTTAACCGAGAAATGGTGGAAGTAGGTGGCATAATGTGGTGATTAGTACACATATATTCCATATAAAAGTGCTCTAAAAACTTTTCAAACTACCTTATATACATAGACAAAGTGTGTGTGTTTGTGTGTGTGTGTGTGTGTGTGTGTGTTTCTTTGTTACAGTCAGCTAACTGTGCCCCCTGTCACTGTGATGAACTTTTCATTACAAAGTTGTTGCTTTGTACATGTGTTTGAAGTTGCTGGAGCTAACTATAGATGTACAGTATCCTGTAGTGAAGTGGGCATTTCCATTAGTGTGTGTGTGTGTGTGTGTGTGTGTGTGTGTGTGTGGGGGGGGGGGGGGGGGTGTAGGGGTAGAAACAGTGCGTCAAATTGCCAATGCATTTCCAATTTCATGCCTTAGTCACCCACTAGGGCGGCAATCAACAGTCTGAGTGTAAATAAAGGGGAGGAAGTGTCGCAAGTCCCTCCCCGGGAGTGAATGAGAGCGTAATGTGTGGAAACAACATCCAGTCTTGATTATCAAAGCAGAGGGAGCAGAACAACGGGGGGGGGGGGAGGGGTTTACCAAGCCCCACCCACCCCCCCACCCCCCCCCCCACCCCCCAGCCCTTAACCAGCCACTCAGAATCAGCCGCCGGGCCGTACATTGGCAATATCATTTCACGGCACTCTGGAGACATGAACAGATCCGCTGGCCTTCCTCTTGCACTGCAGTCTTGGTCTGGTGGGAACAGTTTCCCTCCACATGACTGATTAAAAAAAAAGATGAAGAGGAAGATGGAAAATTATGGGCAGGTAAATAAAAGTAAAATGGGAAGAGGCTAGAGTTGACCTGTGACCCCAGGATGTGATCCTTTAATGAGTGCCAATGTCCAACCTTGCACTGTGTGAGGAGCCCCTCGGGACTGAGGGCTAATCACATGAAGTTCAATACTCCTCGCTACCGCACACCCTTACCCACTCACATTGCTGTGTTTTTCATAATCAGACACCACATGGCAAGATATTGTCTTCTGTCTGCAGTATATTAACTTGATGGTGTAACCAACATGTTTTCAGTAGCTGAGAATCAGTTTGAAGCTCTGAACTGAGTCTAAAATCAAAAATCATTACTGTGTGTGTGTGTGTGTGTGTGTGTGTGTGTGTGTGTGGGTGTGTGTGTGTGTGTGTGTGTGTGTGTGTGTGTGTGTGTGTGTGTGTGTGTGTGTGTGTGTGTGTGTGTGTGTGTGTGATTGTGTATTTTATCAGTGAAGTCCTGTAGGGTTGTCATCATCTGTCAGCCGCCCCAGTGATGTAATGCTTTATTTAGTGCAACAGTAATATCCAGCACTGCACCCCTGAACTGAGAGCTAATCAGATAGAGTTTTAATGAGAACAGCAAGTGTGATCATCTCACACGCCTGTTCCCACAGCTTAAGGCCTGTTACACTCTATAAAATATTAATGATTCCCCAGTAAAAATCATTTATAAAGCGTCTCCCATGAGCCATGGGAGCAGAACACACTCGGTAATGGCCAGAAGTCTTTCAGCAGACCGGCGTTGGGTCCACGCTGTGGCGGCTGTCCAGGTGTACATGTGCAGAACAACCCCGGCAGAGGCGGGAAGAACGTGCCGGCACTCTTGGCTGTGGTTGGGAGAGTTTACGTAAAGTTTACACTGTGTAAAGTTGCCTTAACATCACAACAGCAAAAGGCGCAGGAGCGTACCTGCTTTGACAGTCAACAAGGAATCTAGACTTTGTGTGAAATTGAAATGTATCTTAACTATCTAACATGACTTTTAACAAAACCATGTTTCATTATGTTTGGGCTTTCATTAAAAGTATAAATGACACAGTAACGTCATTTGTGAAGTCTTATAAGGTCTCAGTCCTGTACACCGGCACATCACTTTAAAGTCAAGCACCAATAGGGCCCTCCTCAGAACCCATCTACACCAAAGATGTAGCCCTCAGCCCTCTCAGGTTACCTAAAATAAATTTTAGGGAATTTTATCTGGTTCTAGTTCTGGCTCAGGTTCTGGTTCTACAAACTGAGTTCAGTTTTCTTTATATTTCACTACAAACAGACATTGTCTCAGAGCACTTTTAAAGGTGAGCAGGTCTGTACATCTAAACTCACCAACACACACTCTGGTGCCCCTGCCGGCAGGTTTAAAAGTTGGAGTGTCAGCTGTTAGCACACTGGCGCTCCGTTTGCAATGGGTCCTGCTCGCTTGCCAAGAGAGAAACAGCCAACCTAAAAAGAACTCTGTCAAGTGAGAAAACGGACTCCTCTTCCTGCTCCCGGCTGCCAGCTGAACGTGTACTCCAAACTCTCCGGGCTGATATAAGCTGTCAAAAGTTGTGGATGGTATTTAAAATCTGAGTTTCTTGGTGGAACTTATTCCCATCTGAGGAAGGTGAAAGAGAACGAAGACACAGCTAACACGTTCAGCACAATCCTCCCCGCGTCCGTTCCGAAGATACACCGCTAGTCAGGAGCTCTGCATACTCCTAGCAGCTTTACATTCTTCATATACATAAATCCTTCATACTGTCCAAAACTGAAGATTTACGCCCATCTCATAAGGGTCTATCTAGAACACGCTATAAATAACCCAGTCAATAAACTCACCACCCACACTGGTAGAATGGCTTTCAGAGATAAGGATGAACAAATCACGGTGTCCCAACAGTACGGTGTGTTCTTACGCAGGGCTATAAAACAATAACCTGTCAGGTGTGAGTTGTTGATGGTTGTCGTGTGGTGGGGGGTGGGGTCAGGGGTGTGGTCATTTTTGACTGATCAGTGGTAGGAAAGCTCTGCTCCTGGAGAAGATCACACCTAAGGAAGCCATGGGGGATGTTAGAGTGGAAGATCAACTGGGAATATCTCTCTCCATCTCTCTCTCTCTCTGTCACACTCTCTCTCTCTTTCTCTCTACCAATCTCTCCATCAGGTAATGTTCATGGAGTTATGTCCAATTTCTTAGTTTCTATTTTTACAAGACCATTTGCATAGCCTCTATACAGTGGTAATATGTATCTACTTCACTTCTAATAAACCCTCTTTAATCGTGAAACTCAGCTATTTAGACAGCAGTAAATAATGGCGAGATTAATTACAATGAATTATTTGGTAAGCATCAGCTGCAGTTTAATAGATTACCAACACCAATTCTCTGGCCTCTGTTTCTGACCCACATTTCCTTGGTTAGATCCTAAATGCCACACTTCCATCTCCCCTACACTCAGCCTGGGCACTCTGCTCCTACCTGCCCCACCCCTACACCTGGTCCCTATTACCACTTCCCTTTAAAGTCATCCTTGTGAAGTCTTTCATCTACACTTGAATTCAGAGCTGTTGTTCCCCACAGTGTGCCGGATTGCCCATTGTGTTTGACGTTCCCCTTTCTGTGACCTCAAACCTGCCTGCCTGGAGCTGCCTGCTTCTTCCGCGGGTTGACCTTAGACTGTTTAACTCTACATCCAGTCTCCCTAACTTGTGACACTAAATTAGCTGAACGGTAAGCCTCTTACAAGACAAGTTGTTTAAGTCGTCAGGAACTTCACAATGCTGGTTTTGCGTATTCGTATGATTTATTTAAGCTAATCAGTACACTATTCTCTTCCCAATATCATTTCTAATTACAATTTGGAGTCGGGTACATTTATTTATGGTTTTCACAGATCTGGCATGGGTTCAAAGGTCAGGTAAGACACATGCAGCATTCAAAGATATTGTGTGCCACAGGGGCCTGTATTGGGACCTTATTACTTTTTTACTTTTTTATTTGTGGTCCTGGTTATGGTAGATCTATTTAGGATTTTGGCAAGGAACATAGTTGGAACATATGGTCTCATTCCAATGTTCTCTGGAAAGTGTACAGGCACCCGAAGCAGAAAAAACACTATATAATACAGGAACAAAAACACCCCTACAAGAAAACAACTCAGTTGTAACAGCACTGTAAAAATAGCAGACGGTTACGGTGTTACGGAAACAGAGCATCTATGGAATTTTTCCAAAGAGCAAACAGCCAACACTTACCACAAAAATAGCTTCTTACGAGACCCCCAAGATTATGTGCAGTCGATACCTTCACTTTGATGTCTTACACATAAAAAACACCCGTGCGCACACACGCAAGGAGAAGCTGATCTAGTAGTCTCCTTCACATTTTCATTTCACATTTATAAACCTGTTTTATCCCACAGTACAGCTTTAGGTGTCATGCTTGGGCAATTCTGTTTCATTAATCACTTTGTTGTGTCCTGAAGATAGTCATCATACCTATTTATTCATCATACCCATTTAGCAATAAATAAGCAGTCTTATAATACATTTGCTCATGCCATATAGTACATTAACCCTAAAAGTCACCGTCCAGGCAAAAATTACCTTACTAAATTATTAAATATGTGTATCCAAGTTGTGAAGATAATTATTCAGCATTTACATGAATATTTCAAAAGCGGTTATTCCCTTTTTCAGCAGGATCCTGTGCACAGTGTGTGTGCTGGATCGATAGCAGCGCCCTGGCCACTCGTGCCAGATTGCCACCACAGCAGAGTGGACACTCCCTTTCACGCAAAGCTCGTCCCTGCAGAAACGGGCGTCCTGTGCACACGCAGCATTACTGACGGCCCGAGAGCTCCCTCCCTCTCTCCCTCTCTCTCTCCCTCCCTCCTCGCAGGGAGCCTTTCAGACAACTCCAGCCTGACTTGGCCCCCGATTTCTAGGTGCTGATTAGAGAGTCCAGCACGGTTACGGAGACAGTTCTTTATTCAGAGCAATTATTTTAGTGGTGATCGGCTCAGGCAGTGAGAAGTTTAGCCAGCTATTCCAATAAACCACTTTTAGTAGCAATAAAGTTCTTTTTATCGCCACATGGTTATATATGGTGATGTTTCTGCTATTTATGTCAGCGTGTACAATTGGGGAAAGTAGGAATTCCCTCAAGAAGGTACAGTTAGTGTTGGAATGGATGAAGAACCATAAATCATTACACGTATTAAACGTGTCCGCGATGAAGAGTGACATATTTGGGGCGTCATCATTTAAAACACACAGCACAAGTGTGTGAGTACCTACTGCACGAGGAGAAGTCCTACAAACACAGTTTAACTTCAGACAGCACGTGTGATCCAGGTGCACAGGAGGGAAAAGGACAGTCCTGCTATGATTAAAGATCTGAATCACTGTTAACACTGAGATCAACTTAGTCGGCCACTTACGTATGGATACAGACCACACTGGACCGTTGATCTGTGACGGCCTCCAGTGCAGATATGAACACAGCGCACCTACTCCAGGATTAAATGAGCTCAGAGCCCAATCCAGACGTACTGGCCAGGCCATGCGGACATAAAGTCTGTGCCATGCATTACAGGTGGGCATGAAGCTGAGGTATCACCAAGTGCAACCCTTCACACGTTCCCATGGTTACCATCTGATGTTAAGGTATGAATAATGTTATTGCAGCAGGTTCAGTACATTGAAACTAAAGGATTTTTGATATATTGTTATTTTGTTATATTGTTATGGTTTTTGTGTTTTTGTATTCATATGTTCTAATGCTGTGTGTTGGTCCATTTTCTCTTGTTACTCATATTGTATATTGATTTATTTTGTTATTCTTTTAAAATTATTATTCTATTTTTTTGTTAGTTTCTTCTTTGTTTATTTGTTTTGTATTTTGTAATTTTGTCATTTTTGCGTGTGTAATCCCAGGAACAAACCCTGGTGTTTGCAGAGCAGTTCGAGGGGGTCTAGTCTACCACACCTGCCGGAGTCATGGGCAATTTTCAATGCTATCTATATTTATGATAGCAAAGAGTGCATGAGGTCACAGCAGCTAAAAATAGCCACGCTCAGATGGAGTTCCAGTGTAAGAGAGCCCTCAGCCCTGTGTGAGCTCAGACAGGAACGGCCGCTGTGTCCAGCCCAAACCCGACCATGGAGATGTCCAAAGAAGTCCATTATTCTTCTTGACAGCATCAGTGTTTGTGTAGATGGCTCATCTGTTGGTGGATGGGGCACAGACAGACTATACAACCCCTCTAAGGCTGGGTCACACACACACACACACACACACACACACACACACACACACACACGTCCTCCCTCTTGAGCTGGTTGCATCTAGGCCCTCTTGCTGACATTCTCGGTAGGCCCCGCTGCACACGGTGAGATCGGGACGATATCCTACATTTCCCAGCGCCACAGTGCGGCCACCAACCCATAAGTCACCGTGATGGCACAGAACAGGTGTGAAGGTCCCATCATGCACCAAACAGGCCGGTGGAGCGAACAGGTGCAGGAAAGACCCTCAAATGAACCAAGAAGACAACAGGGCTGATGATAACGGGCATGTTCTGCAGCAGACGGCACTTATAGATGTGCACCATAAAAGATAAGACCTAGAACATTCGTGGTGTTGCAAAATACACATGGGTACGCTTTTATATAAAAACATGGTATTATTACATAGATCCTTGTCTTTGAAACACATACACAAATGATGTTGTTAATTATACAAGCTAGCAATATGGAGATAACAAAATAATTAGCACATGCACTTTAGTGTGAACGCTGGGACAAATAAGCACACAGAAGAAGGGGGCGTTGAACGCAGCACTGAATTCATATTCTGCAGTCAAAACACATTTGAATTCAAATAAGATACTGTATAATATCATTGAATGAAAACAACCCCCCCACACACACACACACACACACTCTCTCTCACAAACATATACTCACTGTCACACACACACACACACACACTTTCTCACACACACACATATCTGGAGAAACAGAATGCCGCTCTAACACCCAAGTTGACTAGGGGGCACAGAGAGCTTGCAGGGGGAGCTGGTGTGGAGAACATCAAACCTTTACCACCAACACCCACGTCTGAGTTGCCAAGGCCTTAAGAGAATATTGTTTTAGCAAACTATTTTTCTAATGAACTTTCAGCATTAAGTTATATTAACACCTAGTTTGAACATTTTTTAACAGTTTGAGCTAACTGAGATGAGTTCTCTCTCTTTCTCTCTCTCTTTCATTCTCCCTCCATTTCTGTCTTTCCTTCAGTCTCTCCATTTTGGCTGGTGACTGTTTGTTGTAATTAAGGATGGTTGGAGGACTTATTTTCTACTGGGCAAAGAACACACACACACACACACACACACACACACACACACACACACTTGTTTATCCCGTTGGACCCAACACCCATGATTGGTCTATGGCTCACTCTGTACAACAATAAAAATGTATCTGGAGGGAGAGCTGTCCATGTATTAAGGCATAATGAAGGTGTACAGGTGTGCTTTTATCCAGATAACCCCTGAGAAAGAGCACAGCCCAGATCCACGATACACCAAGCAGGTCCAAACCCTACAGATCTGTCCCCGCACTGGTAACATCTCGCCAGTGTCTGCATCTCCTCCACACCGAGCCCTGGGAGTAGAATAATCCACAAGGAACGAGCTTGGACCTGTAAACGGACCTACAGTTGTGATCAAATTTATTCAACCCCCAATGCTGCGAAGGGTTTTATGAAATTCAGTGCACATTTGTAATTGTGTTCATAATGAAATCTTACAAGGACTTGTTAAAGAACTAAATGCAACTAAGATAGCATAAATTTTTTTTTGTCATAAAGTATTAAATGGCCTTTTTGTGATTTCTTCATTGACACAATTATTCAACCCCTTTACGACTACCACTCCTAAGAACAGAGGTTCATTCCAGTGTTTTCCATCAGGTATTGAAAACATCTGTGGATGTCAACGAGCAGCAGTCAAGCATGATAAGCACCAATTAGGCAGATTTAAAAGGACTGTGATACTCAGCTCCTTCTAGACATCTACTGGTGTGTTTCCAAGCATGGTGAAGGCAAGAGAATGGTCCCAGAAGACAAGAGAAGAGGTTATTGCTCTTCACAAGAATGGCAATGGATATAAAAAGATTGCGAAGTTGTTAAATATTCCAAGAGACACTATCGGAAGTATCATTCGCAAGTTCAAGTTAAAGGGCACAGTGGAAACGTTACCTGGTCGTGGCAGAAAGAAGATCCTGACCGCGACTGCTGTGCGCTACCTGAAGCATAATGTGGAGAAAAATCCCCGCGTGACTGCTAAGGAACTGAAAAAAGACCTGTCAGATGTGGGCACTGAAGTTTCAGCTCAGACAATAAGGCGCGCACTGCATAACGAAGACCTCCATGCCAGAATGCCCAGACGCACCCCCTTGCTGACTCCAAAGAACAAGAAAAGTCGACTGCAGTATGCCAAAAGTCATGTGGACAAGCCACAAAGGTTTTGGAACAGGTTTTGGAAACTAAATTAGAACTGTTTGGGACAATGGACCAGCGCTATGTTTGGAGAAGGAAGAACCAGGCTTATGAACAAAAGAACACCTTGCCTACTGTGAAGCATGGCGGGGGGTCAATTATGCTTTGGGGCTGTTTTGCTTCTAATGGTACAGGAAAGCTTCAACGTGTGCAGGGTACCATGAATTCCCTTCAGTACCAGGAGATCTTGGAGGAAAATGTGATGGAGTCAGTCACAAACCTGCGGCTTGGGAGACGTTGGACCTTCCAACAGGACAATGATCCGAAGCACACATCCAAGTCCACTAGAGCATGGTTGAACATGAAAGGCTGGAACATTCTAGAGTGGCCATCGCAATCACCAGACTTAAATCCAATTGAGAACCTCTGGTGGGACCTAAAGAAGGCAGTTGCAGTGCGCAAGCCTAAGAATGTGACTGAACTGGAGGCTTTTGCCCATGAAGAATGGGCTAAGATACCCATAGGTCGCTGCAAGACACTTGTGTCAAGCTATGCTTCACGCTTGAAAGCTGTCATAACTGGAAAAGGATGTTGTACTAAGTACTAAAAAATAATGTCACTAGGGGGTTGAATAAAACTGATAATGATGTGAGCACAGTAAAGACATTTGTGGTTATTCCATCATAAATATTATGTTATGTTTGTCTAATTTATAAGTGCCTCTTTGATATAATTGTAAATAAGATGACTGAAATGATCAAAATCAATGTCAAACTGGCCAAAACACTTTATTTCAGTGGGGGTTGAATAAATTTGATCACAACTGTACGTGGGGGATGGGGGGGGGGGGGGGGGGTGAACTTGGCGTTTGCGTTAACATTTGACCCTGTGTATTGTTTGTAGACACGGACTGTGAGAGGCATGTTCACACATGACCGTGAACAGCACATCATGAATCCTATTCGTTGTGCTCAGGACACTGTCTGGCCTCATTACCCCCTGGTCAATCAAACGCCCTGCGATTCGCCTGTTCCGCTGGAGTCGTTAACGTCTGCAGACATTGATGGTGGTTTGCAAACAAAATATACAGCAGGCAATCTCAATTAGTGATTTGCATGGATGCCCTCCCTCTTGAATGTCACCTTAGGGTGAAAAAGGTAGTCGTAATGAGAGAAGGCGCAATCAAATTAGGATGCACAGTCAAGCAACGTGGAGAAGCTAGATTAGATGTTTCTGCTCGGAATGCCTTGCTACTTCAGATTATGCTCCGCAGCCTCTCATAGGCCGATAGCGGCGCTCGCCTCTGTGACATCACCGTGTTAGAGAGATCCGCTGCGTGAGCTGAGCCTCCGACAGTCTCCCGTGAATACCCAGAATGCCTTGTCTCAGAAAGAGTGCAGGACCAGATTTGAAAACATTTGGGCCATGACAATTTAATTGGGAAACGAGGAGAAAGGCGTCGTTGTTGTGCTGAGTGCGAACAGCATACAAACACGTACGATAAGAGAGAAAGAATGAAGAAAAAAAAGACGCTTTCATCTACAGCGAAGTCCTCGGGAGATTCACTTTATTGAGTAATTGCTCATCAACCTTAACCTTCTTTCCCATGAGCCATGAGCCCCAAAATATCCCATGAGCACAAAAATACCCTCAGTGTGCAACAGACACCTGTAATTTCACAAATGACCAGTGTCTGCTACGTGTCCTCCGCACAGATCGTACAAATCTTGCGCCAACAACATTCGTACCATGGACAGATTTTCTTTTTGTGAATAAAACATTTGGTGCTTGCTACAGTAGCTCCCTAAGACGTGCCCGGCACAGTAATGCCCTGCGCCTGGTATTGGTCAGGACCTGACAGATCCTCGCGCTGGATGAAGCCAATTTCAGTCCTGTCTGCAGGCCATGGATTTGCACTAATGATGCCTGCTTGGTGAAGCCTGATGTCTTTCTTGTGCCATAACCTTGCCGGCCTTGGGCGGAGTTTCTCCTGACACGGGCGGCAGGATCAGCCTATCAGAGGCCGTCTGAGGAAGGAGGAGCTAACTTTAAACCACAAAGGTAAATCAAAAACAAAGCATCTCGTCTGTGTAGTAAAAATCAGATGTATATTGTGAGCGTTTATTTGCCTTTAAGCCCCGGACTGTTCTACGGCACTTAAGTTCTAAAAGCGCTTTCTTCATTTGGTCCCTTCAAAATCTCAAACGCTTTCATCTGTCTGTTACTGTTACTGTTACTGGACGGAGACTCTGTAAGAAGTTCAGACGATCTTCTATTTTCACACTTTCACCTTTGAACCTCGGTTCGCTCTGAAGCGGTCTGAGAGTAATGAGTTTCTTCTGGCCTCCGATGCCGACGTCCATGCGTTAGGAGGATGAAGCTTCATGCAGGAAGAGGCCACGGGAAAATGAGGTCCTGTAATGAGCAGTCAGAGGCCATCAGGACCCTGAACGGATGGCACGCGGTGACAGCCAAACTTACAGGACGTCGCAGGCAAGAACCTTGGTGTTTGTCGTTCCCCTGATGACAATTAGCGGTGGTTAAGGCAGCTAAACGTGTGTGCGCTCTCTAGCGGAGCAGACGCAGCGGGTGCTGAGACCCAGCGGTGCCCGGAGCGCCTCCCTCCTCCCGTGTGGTTCAGCTGCTGGGGGCTGAACGCTCAGCCTCAGCGGGGCTCTCTTCCGCAGGCCAGCAGGAGAAATTAACACACTGCTCACTGCCTTTAATTTGTGCCAGGCTGCTCCTGTCGGAGGCTCGTCTGAGCGCCCGCGGGGGGCTGGGGTGGAGGCGTGGGTGGAGGTAGGAGCGGTGGTGTGACGGAGGAGTTCCCCGTGTGTGCTGTTTCTCAGCTCACTGCCGGAGATATGGACCATTCTTGGGGAGGGACCGCACCACTCAGTCCGGTCATCAGGACCGGTTGACAGGTGAAACGTTTGTGTAACAAAGACGTAGCATCCCTCTGAGATTGAGTGAAAAACTCCTTATGACGGGCATAAACACTTTGTTTTGTACCATATAGATTTTGAAACATTATCTGGCTCCCCGTGTATTCCATTTAAACCCCACTTGACTGATTACTGAGTCTCTTTTCAACAATAGCAGCATCACTGAATGTGTGGTGGCCTCTGAAATGAAAGTCTAATGGATAGCTGCAGGAGTCCGGCCCGGCGTATGATTAATTAGACCTCAACCGTGAGCTTTAAAGCTCTTCACGCTTCCTTAATAAAAGAAGAGAGAAGAAACACTTTTAGTGACAGTACTTATTATCCTTTCGCAGGCACTCTTAGCTGATCTTTCTCCCCTATCCCCTGTCTGACATTAAGCCTTCAGCATGGCTTGTTGCCACGGTGGAGATGTGTGACATTTAGCGGGGCACGTGTGGGGCCGGTCAGGTGGGAGGGCGGGGTCTCCTGCGGCCCAGGCCAATGGGGAGGCCCGTCCCTGGTGGTTTACAGCTGCCTGATTTCATTTGCCATCTCACAGTCTGTGCGGGGCTGCAGGGACCGGGGAAGGACCCACACAGCTCTATTCTGAGCTGAAAATTGGCCCTAATTGTCCATATCAGGCATCATATGAGTCATGACAGCATTAGCTAAAATCTGCCTTTATTCTTATTCCGTTTTCGTACGTAGTCAACCAAAATGAAACCCTTTAGTGTGTATTCACCTTCTAATATAGAGAAGTCATCCAATCTCAGTTTAGTAAAGGCACCTGGGGACGTTTTAATATGATGGGACGAGCTCCAGCCAGTATGAGTTGGGGACTGGAGTTGTGCCAGTCTGGAAAGCTAACATCTGTTCACATTAGTAATGAATCAATTATAAGTCACACATGTGGCATGTCTAGAGGGATTAAAGGCAGAGGGAGTGCACATGGGTGCACACGGGGGAGTGGGGTGACACGCGCACTCCCCTCACACCAACACCACCCTCCTGTCTGCTCAAATTCATCACGCATTTCAGCTACAGGGCACCGTGTTCGAAAAGTCACAGGAATACGTCCCTCTACCGGAAAACGTCAGGACATACTAACAACTTACTCATAACCTCAGTCGTGACTTTTCGTGTCACTTGACTAAGTGTTGCAGAGCGGACGCTTCTGAAACCGACTGAGTCCACGGCTGGATCAGCACCAGTGGGACTGGAGGTCAAATTCTTTTCTCAAACAAACGCATGAAGAAAGAAATAAGGAAACAGGTAGAGAATTAAAGCCATGGGCTAAACCTTAACCTTGAGCGCTAGTGTTGGGTCACGACTGACCCGCTTGTAGGTTTCAGATGTTTATTGCATCAAGACTTTTTGACTTTGTCAAGAATTTCTATTTAAACAAAAAAAAAAAAAAAAAGCAACTATGCTAAATTATAAAAAGCTCTTGTTAAAATTATGACCTTTCTGCTGTTAAGGTCAATCTTGACCCAGATAAAATATAAGGTTAGAAAACTAATGGCTAATTGCCAACACTGAAATCATGAACACACTATATACCAACAGCCCACAGCAGATCTTCCTCCAACCATGTGATCTTCAGGAAGCAGCTTCTGTCTTTGCCTTTTTAACAAAACAAGGAAAGACAGACATTTCCAGACGCGTAAGGCCGAATCAGTTTAGAGTTGTGTGTACTGTTGTGTGTGCTGTCAATAGACAGACCCAGGTGGCCACAACAAACATATTAAAACCAACACTGTCATGGATACGGAAACCCAACAACATAACCAAGATGTAAGAAACAAAATGGATGATAAATAATTTGTTTTTAGGGTCTCTAGCGGTTGATTTGAGTCACGGGTCAGAACCGACCTGTTAACATAAGAGATAGAAACAGAACGCTAGCATATGAGGAAGGTTCAAGTGCAGCTGTACAAACACTCACGGCCACTGGGACTGGCCGGTCCAGATACGGCACCAGAACAGATGAATCATCACTTCCTTTCAACCTATATACAGACTTGTTTCTGCTCACACTCCCTTTGAATTATATGTCGTGGCTAACCTGCTAAGACAGCATCTTCATTCACTTCTGCCTTGGGAGGAAAAGTCGCACCCCAGAAACACAACGTTAAAACGAGAAAGAAAACGCAGTGTGAGAAACACGGGGAGAGTGTGGAGAGGGTCCAGGGCGGCCGTGAGCCGTGGAGCCTTCAGACGGTCCCGGCTGACCGGTGGTCATGTGAGCACATGAAGGCATTTCCATTCACAGAGTTGCACACAATTTTTTTCTTATGGTTCAGGTGCTACCCTGTGTATCTAATTGAGCATTATCAAGCGTATTATCTTGTTCTTGGAAACAGGTAGATAATTTGGCTGCTTTGTTCCTTTAGTTTAGGTCTAGCGTCGCAAAATCCTCAGTGTGAATCATTTACACAGTTGTTGGCTCACCCAGAAACACTGTTCCTCCCTTCAAGATAGTCCTGTACCTGTTTCACAACTGCTACAAAAAGACATACAATATGTGAGGTGGTCATTTTCAGCAGGTTCTTGACTCTTCTGACAAGATGAATCTGACCAAGCCAGCGTGTGTGTTTTTCAGAGGAACCTATTAGCACTGTGTAGGTGCTCACTTCAGCCACCTACCCTGAAGGCCACTCAGTCATCTCCTCATGTTCTCCATAGGTTGCAAATATCCCAGGTTTATTCAAATATCTCAGGTCTATTCAAATAATCAAAGGCTTATTAAAAATTCAAAGAACCCGGGTTTATTCAAATAACCTGGAATCATTCAAATAACCTTTGTTTATTTAAATAACTCAGGACTATCCAATGAACCCGGGTTTATTCAAATAACCTAAGATTATTCAAATAACCCATGATTATTTAAATAACCCGTCTTCTCCCCAGCCACTCAAGCCAGCACCCATTAGAAATAACAAATGATGATGACGCGTATATTTGTAAGTTTGTTTCAACGTTTCTGACTTTTGACCATGCTTCTGTTACCCAATCTTCTATTGCCCAAGCTTCTATTACCCATGTTTCTGTTGACTATGCTGCTTTAGTGTCTAATGAGGTATTAGTATTTGAGGAATGGTAGCTCTTTATCACCAGTTAGAGAAGAGATACATTTGAACACCATGAGTGTTCATGACACGGTGGCCTCAGAGTTTCAGAGACATTACAACAAATACATGGTAGCCCATGTTCTTATAGACATGACAAAATGACAACACCCCTTCTTCAGTTTATTTGGTTTGTGTGATTCCTACAGACCCCATTTCTGTGATTTTGTTCCATAACTTGTCATCTCTGTCCAAACCTGTTTTGACCACAATGCCAGTAAGATATGTGACTGTTTTCACACCATCTTTGCCTGTAGTGCAGTTTGTGACAAACCAGTGACAGACGGGTCCTGGTGTCCCAGTGTGTGCAAAAATAAATCAACATCACATTTGTTTAATAAAAAATGTGGGAAAGAACAGTTTGGTAAACACAATGAAAACAAGAATACAGCTGCAAACACAAGTGCTTAGAACTTCAACAGAAGGCTTCACCTTCAACAAACTATTACAGTAAATAATGTATTGCAATGTATTTTATTTATGGCCAGTTTTAAGGGGACCCATCACGATATGCTCCCATGTTTAACTAAAAACCCCAGGAAGTACATTTCAGTGACTCTTGAGAGAGGAAGACTGCATGGGAAGGTGAACTACATTATAGAAATTCAAAGCAGGAATAATATGCTTTAGTCAGTGGGTTAAATAAATCCAGTGAATTTTCTTCAGTTCTACTCAGCTCCCACAGGATCACTTAGAGGAACTTCAGATTTCTATGCACATAAAGTACCTCCACCAGGATACAGTTAACCACCGATCAGATAGAATAAAAGTCTCCTTATTTCAACCGTTTTCAGCCCGCCTGGGCGCTCAGCTATTTTTCACAAAAGAACTGTCCTTTTTTGTTAACGCCTCGGACCCTTCGATGTCAAACAGCGCTCCATGTGGGCCTAGTTTTTTGTGGTTATTGGTGCTTCAGGCCAAATAACAACCCCCCCCCCCCCCCCCACACACACAGACACACACACACACACACACACACACTCGCCTCTAGACCAGAGCTGATGGCTTTTTTCCATTTTCTGCAGAAACACTGGGAGGGGGGTGTGTGTTTCCATGCCAGTGACCATTGGTTACTCTTCCAGTGATGTGTGACCCTGTTTCATTTGATTTTATTTGTTCACTTTCATTACCGTTTTCCTTGCCCGATTCTGACAGGCCGGGGAGCTGAGACGTCTATTTGAGAGGACAACGTGATAACCACCACCTCAAAAATGAACTGGAAAAAAGTACATTAAAAGCGTTTCTGCTGCTCAGAAGAGAGATATAGGAGCACGCTCCTCTTCTTCTCCTCAATATCACTCGCCTGCACCGTCGAGCTGCTTCCTCATATGAGCCGGACTGATTTAGCCCTTTCGTGTCATCATCAATTCTCTTTTGCATAATTTCATGCTCTGATTGCTGTGTTTCTGTCCTTTTCCACATACGTACCACCAGTGGCAGCTCCCCGGAGACGCCGTGTGCGTCCTCAACGTCCGCCTCGCACAGACCAGCTTTTGATATTTGGCACCGATTCTTTTTTTGCCACTCGCCAGCTGATCTGAGAGTTTGTTCCGCCTCAGAGAGGCAGTGGAACAACCGCCATGCTTAATCCAATCGGAATTGACCAGCCTTTCGTTGAAGTGCCACAGAAGTGCCGGTGGAATTGAGCGGAGATATCGTTCCAGCGCGTGCTGGCATCCGCGGTGGGCGGGAGGATTTGTCCCGTAATGAGTTCTGCTCTTTCATCCCTTTCCCGGCTCTGTGAATCGAACGGGTCACTTAAAACACTGCCGACGCCTAATGCCACATAATTCCCCTTTATTGCTGTAAGATTTGATGAAACGTTGATATCTACATCAGCTAGATTTACAGGAGGAGCGTTCCACGTGTGAGCCCAGCGCCGCGGTAATTAGCAGGATCAGCCATGTTGTTTGCTTCTCCCACTGCCCTTCCCAACAGGTCACCGACAGGAGGCGGAGCCCCACAGGAACCATTACCAGACCCGCCCTCGTCTCGCCAAGCAATCAGACCGTGGAACAGTACCAAGAGCTATGAGAGGGCCACAGAGATCATCACTTAGGAGAAAAGAGAAATGTGTGGTACGAGAGGAGGTGAGAGAGACAGACAGAGAGACAGAGAGAGTGATTGTGTGTATGTATATGTGTGTGTGTGTGTGTGTGAGAGAGAGAGACAGAGAGAGATTGTATGTGTGTGTGTGTGTGTGTGTGTGTGTGTGTGAGAGAGAGAGACAGAGAGAGAGAGAGAGAGAGAGAGGCGGAGTTAAAAAGCCTCTGAGCCTTAATTTCCTTAAGAGATAAGTCATTATCATTCCAAATAAAATGTTGTACTGATCAGCCTCTTTGTGGGCCAACAATCGTGTCCCAAAGGGACGCATTCGTCCTCTTTAACCCCATTTATCCCTCCAGACACAATTAACCACAGTGCTAATTACAACCTGCTTCAAAACAATAGCATTTACACACACTCACTGAGCTTGATCTGAAAACTCCAATCCAAGATCCTTTGCGGTACCCAGCAGCTGAATGAGGAAAAGTGTCACGCGTCTTATGGGTGAGGTTTGCTAGGAGAGCCTGTTACTGTGCTCATAATCAGTAAAGAGGGGTTTTAGGCAATGAATACAATAATGGAAACTACTTGTGCATAAAAAACAATAAAGAACTATAATACATTACCCAGGATGGCCGTGCATGTAATTTACACAAATGCAGCTGAACAACCGTGCTAGGTAACAACGGTGGCTTAATTCTCTAAACTAATTTCAGGTCCTCTATAAGCAGAGGTGTCAAAGCAGAAGACCTGCAGTCTGACGGAAGGAAGTTCGGAGCTCTGGTCTTCAGCAGGAGGGTGCGGTGAGAGGGATTATTGTTAGAGCAGTTCACACATCCCACGTTGGCCTGAGTTAAGTGTAATAACACTGACACTTGGATGAAAAATAATTCCTCGGACTTGCTTTGCAGAGTGATATAATTCACGAGTGGTTTATATCAGCCTGGAATCTGCCCTACTTAGAGATCTTACCAAGAATCACCAAGGGAAAAAGAATCGGTCCTGATTCCAAATGTGGCACAAACTTGTTGCAGATACACGGAGCTGCGTTTTAGGGTAAGAGAGTCCTTGTGTAACCGCCAGTGTGATGCTGAATTGTGTCTGTAACATGTATAAAGCGAGTGCACTGATAAAATCACAGAAACCTTCCCCTTTGTCTCCTGTGATTGGCAGGACGTGGACCCTTGCGTCTGTGTGTGGCTCTCTTTGACCCAGCGGAGCAGAGGGGGCTTTTTAGCACGCTATCAGATCGAGCTAGACCTGGGCCCCCCCAACCGGGCTGGCCAAGGACGTTTGGAGCAGCTGTATCCGGGAGACGTGGCACGTTGTGGCAGGGGCGCGCAACCTTTGGCCCTCGCCCTGCCTGCGTTGATGGGGCTGAACCGAATGCGAGTGACTGTTTTGCCTGCGCTCTCCCTGGGCTCTGTCAGCCCCAGAGGCAGGCTCCCCCGAGGTGCCTGTCAGTCTCAGCTGTCTGAAGGCACAGCAAGCCATGCCAGGAGTACGGGGGGGGGCAGTCTTCCCGCTCACCCTGCCCTCTGATTGCCTGCAGCACGCCACATCTCACCACGGAGCACGGAGCCTCTCTCTCCTCTCTTCTGCTTTCTTTCACCCTTTCTATTCTTCCTTCACCCACATTTTCCTGCTCACCAGTTCCACGTGTGTGGCCATACGTCATTTCTCTCTCCGGCTACCATCTTTTTAACGGCCGTGTTTTAATCCCTCTCCGAGTGTGGCGTGCTAACGCCCGCGAATATCGTGAGAGTAAAATTGCTTTTGTTAGCTTTCACGTGATCAATATGCGCATTTTGATGTTGCATCTGAATGTAACCACTGAATAAAAATCACTGGGTTCTTCCACGAGACGTCATTAAACCATGTACAACATGGTGTTTTTGCAGCACCTCAGTCTTGGCTGCTTTCTTAGTCAATGCCTCAAACGCCTCTTTAAAAAAGCTATTTGAAACTCCGACCCATGGAGAAAGTTACCCCCCCCCCCCCCCTCACTCCTCATGTCTTTGACCAAACTCATGAAAAGTCAACCCAAAACTACTGGGGAATGAGAAAACTGCGTAAAGTAATTTCCAACCGTCGACTTCATTGCGTCTCCCATCGACCGAGACCTCACTCACAACCCACTCTAATATATATTAACACATGAAACTGTGCTAATGTTTTCAGAATAAGCGTCTGCAGCCGGCCATCCTTAATAAGACCTCCGGACTGCTTCGCTCAACAGCTGATTACAGCACGCCTCATAATTTATTACCACCAACTCTCAAATGGGTTCATAAAGGCCCATTAGATGGAGGAGTGTCTCTGTCTGTCTCTCTCTCTCTCTCTCTCTCTCTCTGCCTGGCTGGCTGGCATAGATCCACTGGAAAAAACAACCTGAAAAACACGGTGTGTAGTCCAGACACATTTCCTGTAATGGCGGTGTGATTGTGAGCAGAGGTGGGAGGGGCGTCTGGCACTATCTCAGAGGTCACCTGAACCTGCGTAGTCTGCATTACAGCTAATGGCAGGTTCTCTGTTGATTTCCAGAGAGTTTGAAAGCACTGTTGAGAGAATTCTGATGAGACACAACACGGTCTTGACGGAGTGCTCAGGCTAAATGTTTACTGACATTAAAATCACAATTATGTTTTAGTATTTTTTTCCCCCACTGTTTATTTAGGCTTACGAATAACAGATGAGCCACATGTTAGCGTTTCGGTGAGTGAAAGAGAGCAAGGGTTCATGTTTAGGTCTGACCCTGTTTTTGAGAAAAAGAAATTGTTTCCAGTCGTCCTATGTAGGGTCAGTCTGAAACTGTTATAGTTCATATGTGTTGTATATTCAATAGGTCAGCTATGGGCAACCGGACTGCCAATCAAGATGCTTCACACAGACACAAAGAAATTGCAGTGACTTGTGCTTACCTTTGAAAAAAAATTATTGCATTTATAACAAGCTTGTCTCCACATATTTTAACAAATAAGTATTCATAATATTTCTTCATATTATACAGTACATTTTAGCAATAAAATTAAATATATACAGAAATAAGCATCAGGAGGTTTGATGTAGTCAGTCTGGCTTTGTTCTTGAAGAGGGGTTGCACACTCTATAAGAGATTACATTCATGCTGCTGGAGGCTTCTCCCTGTCTCTAGAAGGTGTGCCGGAGGGAGCACTGTGTCCTTGCCAGTGTGAGCAAGTGCTGAAGATAACTAATGCAGGAGTGGTGGGTAAACACCGCTTAGCAGAGCTAACAGAACTCCAGGTAAATGAACATTACATTTATTTGGAGAGGGCTCTGTGCACACTGTGGGTTTCTAAGCCCAGATATTCGCCAATAGCTCCCAATGATGTCCGGACCTGTTCTGAGATCAAATCTTCTCTCTAGAGTTCTCACCGTCTGGGATTTCATATTTTACTCTTGCCATGTGGGTGTGGCTTCACCAGGACTCCGTGTACCAAACAGAAAATGAAGAGTTGCAAATCATTTGGAAAGAGAAGGCGATTGCCACCTCTTACTAATAAGTAACGACCCATGAAAGGAGCAACCCCGACTATTGTTGTCCACATCTGGCCAACACAGCTGTCTGCACTAGAGTTCTCTGCCTGCTGAGACTGCATCTCCTGCTTCAGAGTTCATGGTCCCTTCAGAGCTCATGGTCCCTCCAGAGCTCATGGTCCCTCTAGAGCTCATGGTCCCTCCAGAGCTCATGGTCCCTCCAGAGCTCATGGTCCCTCCAGAGCTCATGGTCCCTCCAGAGCTCATGGTCCCTCCAGAGCTCATGGTCCCTCTAGAGCTCATGGTCCCTTCAGCGCACATGGTCAGTAAGTACCAGAGGTCTCAATTCCAGGTTCAGAAAGTAAAAGTCCTCACCAGGATTTTGCTCAGGCTTCCTGGATTGTGGTGATTCCACTAATTTTACCTGGATTGCACTAATTAGAAAATCTAGCAAGCTTGAGCAAAATCCTGGTGAGGACTTTTACTTTCTGAACCTGGAATTGACAGCTCTGGTCAGTGCCTTGTCTGGCCTGTGACGGAGGTTCGTGTTTACTTATAATCATGAAGCCCCATCAGTCCCTGTCTACACAGGCCGAACAACAGGCAGTGTGTGTGTGAGCTGCACGCCCAGAAGGGGCCGTCGTCGATCTCCGAGTAGAGCGCAGCATTAGCACACACTCGCGCGCGCACGGCGAACACGCAACGGCTCTTGCCGACACGGTAACTGATGGGCCCGGAGCTCGTGGCGTGCCAGCCAGTTTGTCATGACTGACATCTTCATTCCGCCATCGATTCCTTAAAGTGCGTCGGCGAGAGGTTTAACAGAGCCGTGCGAGATCTCCGCTCAGCCACGGCGAGTCAACGCTCCTCGTCCGCCGTCGCGGTTCCACCGGCGTTCGCCGACACTCGCGCACCTCTAGTCAGAGGAGAGATTCTCTCGGTGGCCAGCGGCACTGCGGGAAACAGAGACCTGGAGGAGGTTCTGACAGGGAGCCGTTGCTACGCTACAGACACAGGCACAGCTCATCACCCAAACCGGCCACGTTGTTGTAGATCCATTGTGTTTCTGGAGGTTAGATATAAATCTGGCAGCTAAGCTGACTGAGTCTTTCATTAGATTCCACTTTAATTAGACGCCCTCTAACCGAGCTGCTAATGTTCTTTCAATTAGCAATAAACATTAGAAAGCCATTGTGTGGGAGATCACATCTCTGACATTAGAACGAGAAGGAACGAGAGCTTCAACGACAGAGAAAGAGAGAACAAATGTAACGTGACAAAATCAGAAAGAGGGACAATAACACTGCGAAATGATCTTAAGATGAATGTAAGCAGTATTGTTGTCATGGCGAAGAGACGGTGGAGTGAAGACCACTGGTGAAGACCTGCTTGAAGTCCTGGAGATCCACTACCCCCACACATTCCCCATCACTGGTGAAGACCTGCTGGAAGTCCTGGAGATCCATTCCATCCACACATTCCTCATGACTGCTAGCCCAACATGGACCATTAGGCACCTGGTAATTCATTATATCACCTAGCAACACTGATCCAGATTTGATTCAGTTTTTTTTTTTGCCATTTCTAACATCTTTACATGCATGCAACAGAAACACAACATGTCATTAAAATATTCTACAAACACAACAAGTTCCACAATGGTTCTTAAAATAATGCGAGTAATCTGCAGATATCTCTGGCTGCGGGAGAAGCCATCCCGCCCTGCTGTTTAGAGCCCCGTTAATTCTACTTCCTTAGAAAACTGGAGAATGCTCATTATTCCTTCCAACAATAACTACTTAAACTGCTTTCTCTAATCTGCTTATTTCTGAATTTCATTAACAATGTGCTGAATGTTTTTCAGAGGAAAATACAACACTATCACAATCACACACTGCATGCCTCATATTCTGCGGTATAGAATAACAGTGGGGAACAGAAGGTATTACTACGTACAGATAAAAGTTTGCACCTAGCAAACGCGAAACACGTCTCGTGTCACGTAATGAGTCTGCAAGTGAAATATGGAGCAACTTGTGCCAAACGGCAGTGGTAAAGGCATCATATCCTTAATGAATAACAATAACTCTCACCCCTTCTGCTACGGAAAACGATACCATATTAATCTTCTTAAGGTGGTTCTCAATTAGAGAAGCGCATCACCTAAACAATGATTAATATGAACCTATTAGCACAAGCCAACGTAAAGTATTATTAATGGAGGCGGTACCTTGGCTCGGGCTCCGTACGCCGCACGCTGCAGTGGTGTGGGCGACACCCCCCAGCTGGGTCGGCTGGAGCAGGGCACCTCCTGGGGGACCGGAGGACCAATTACAGCAGATAATGATTCATCACTGATCTTAATAAAGCCACGCTCCTCACAGTGACTAATTAGGGAAGTGCGGTTCTCAGGGTGGGTGAGGGGTGGGGGGGGCGAGGGGGGGGGGACAGTTCAGGAGCGATGGAGTTTAGGGCCAGATATGGGAAGGCTGCTCGGATCTTGGCTTGGCCCCACTGGGTGTTGCGAGCACAGGCTTCTATTACAGGACATAATTGATATTTTCATAAAAAATTAATGTCGACGCAGCAGTGACATCCATTAGTTTTGTGCGGGCGAAGTAAACGGGTACAAGGTGAGGAACAAAACAGGGAAGACGAACAGAACCCCGGCACATCCCGGCGCGTCCCTGCCGCCCTTGTGAACCACAGGGGTCACGTTACCCCGCGTCCGCATCACACAGTCTCAGGACACTCGGGTGTTTACCAAAAAAACAGAATGTGACTACAGTGTTGCACAGTGGGAAGATCCTGGCGATATCAGCGGAAGTCAGACCCATCAGGTCGTAGTACGCAGCGGAGCTATCTTAAAGCTGCTATCTGGAATGACTGTGTTTTAGAACAGATTGGTTAGGCACATTGGCATCTTCTGTAGGATGCTTACATTAAATTGACTGATATAGTAAAATTAAAAGGTATCATTTTGCCTAGTGAATGTGAATCTAGTGAGTCAGTGTTTTATTTTTGTAGGTTCAAGCACATCTCCTCTCACCTTCTAGTACCCTGGTGTCTCTGATCCACGCAGGTAAGAGCTTCTCTTCTGACTGCCCCCCAAGGGCACGGATGTTGGAGAGAGAATTCTGAGGATGGCCTTTCTGAAATGGCTTGCTTCAGCGTTTTCTAGGCTTAATTGGATTATGGCACAGCGATTTTTGGCACTTTTCTGGTCCTCTTTTTTTCCTGCCTCCTCTGAAAGTACACTTCCAGCGTTATCCCGTTTCAAGGATTATGATACAGGCACGAATTATGGAAATGGAGCCTGGAAAATAGTCAGGCAGACAGGACACGCGTGGGGAACAGGCTCATTAGACGCGTATCTCCGCTTTGTGTTTGGAAATGAGATCGGAACGCTGGAGGACTACAGCGTGTCAGCGGTACAGTGCGGGTGGCAGAGTTAGCTGCAAGAACGAAGCTCGGAGACCAGTCGGGAGAATAGCACACGCTGCGGAGAAAAGGAAGAATTCTAGCCGTGTCAACCATTGGGCTGGATGAAGGACATACCGAATACAAACACGTGTGCAACAGCAGACTGGGCCAGTAAATCGTAGACGAAATTGGCACAGCTGCCTTGTAAACATGATGTAATGAGTGCAGCTGTGGTGGTGTAGTACAGAACATACTGCACATGACGAGACATGGGTGTTGTAGCGTAGCTGCTACAAGTTTTAGCGCTAGGGAAGATGTTCTTAAATGGTAAAGTGACGATAATGAGGGACCTGAGTCACCCGGCTGGCTGAGACGCTCAGTGATCCGAAGAGCCTTTGAAGTGCGGCGCTGTAATGCACTGTTGTATCATCGGGAGTGAACCCGAGGATCTGTCATCTGCATATCTGGAGATTTGAAAGGCACCCCGCTGTGATGTGAATCTAATAGTGAACATTGAGCAGTGGGTCCGCGCGCATGGTCGGATCTGCTGAAGTGCACAAACGGTATAGATAGATATGGTCATGTCATGTAGCTTTACGCAAACCTCAGACACCATGACTCGAGTCACCAGGAGCTAACTTGACCCTAGACCCTGTTGAGGTACACTTCATGGCCTGAGGGGGGAGCTGTTGAGAGTAGCAGTAGACCCACCAGAAGGTACAGAGACCTTGGCGAGACTTACACTGACAGTCAAACGTGAAGGTATTACAACAATAAACAGACGCTCTCGAAGACACTCTCATAAATGTTGAGAACCTAAATTAATAAATAAATAAATCTAACTTTTGTGCATTCAAACTGCTGATATGGCACAGTACATGGTGAAGACTTTTGTCTTATTTTGTGTTTTGAAAACAGCCCTCGCTGGTCCTCCCGTGACACGAGCGTGGGTAGGGGGGTTTGGGGGGGGGCGCTAGTTCAAGTGCAGAATGTGACCTTTCGTTTCAGAATTTTTCCTTAGCACATGTGCTTTATCACAGTTATTTGGCAATACAGCAGTTCTGGGGTCAGTAGTTCACCCTCCTATCTCTGTTTAGATTTGCTGAGAGCTAAGGGCAAACTTTACAGCATGTGATGACCGCAGGGTAGGAATTTGTGCAGTCAAATTCAGCAGCACACATTATTATCACTCGCAGGGGTCAGAAAACAGGTGAGATTATTATCACCCACAGGGGTCAGACAACAGGCAGGCAGGGGCCCCACAGACAGCTCCATCCTCAAACTGCAGAAACAAGACAACACAAGTCCACCAACAGGAACAAAGGTATACTGGTGCTACGACACGAGGAAGAAACCATGGAAGGCACAAGGGGGTGGGGCCAGTGTGGGTGATGATCGGGGGGTGGGGCCAGTGTGGGTGATGATCGGGGGGTGGGGCCAGTGTGGGTGATGATCGGGGGGTGGGGCCAGTGTGGGTGATGACGGGGGGTGGGGCCAGTGTGGGTGATGATCAGGGGGTGGGGCCAGTGTGGGTGATGATCGGGGGGTGGAGCCAGTGTGGGTGATGATCGGGGGGTGGGGCCAGTGTGGGTGATGATCGGGGGGTGGGGCCAGTGTGGGTGATGATCGGGGGGTGGAGCCAGTGTGGGTGATGATCGGGGGGTGGGGCCAGTGTGGGTGATGATCGGGGGGTGGGGCCAGTGTGGGTGATGATCAGGGGGTGGGGCCAGTGTGGGTGATGATCGGGGGGTGGAGTGCATTAAATTGACGTTAAATAGTGAATTATCGTATATTAATAAATACTGGCCGTTTCATTGTCTACAAAGTGGATGACAGAGAGTAGAAGGCTGAATCGGTTGTGACTCATTACGTCTGCCACAGGCCCATAACGAACTTCACTTTCCCAGTACTGACGTACGCCAGTCATTTGAACTAATCCCATTCTGAGATACATTCCTAGAACTTGTTCTAGCTCCTTCACTGAAGTGTCTACACATTTTCCATGCTTTTGAACACTGAACCGATTTGTTTGCTCCACGATATTTTCCAACATATCAAGAGAAACAAAACGTCAAAAGTAAACCAGTGGCATGTCTGTCACAGCATCCTGGTACGACGCAACCTGTTCACCTTGAAAGTTTATGTCAGGCAACTGAAAATCTTTCTTTCGCCACTTGTAAGTTTTTGTGGCTGGATTTGACTCCATCTGTGCGGTAGCAGTCTTTGCAAACGGCACATCTTTATCACTGGACGAGTCATTGGACAAGTCATTGTCTTGGGAATAAGATTCACCACCATCTCTTTCATGCGGTTGAAACAACTCATCAGAATCGCTATCACTGTCAAATTCAGGGCCGAAGTCACTAACATCAGCTTCAAGTTGCTCTAATACTTGTTTTACAGAGAACTTTTGCTTTCCCTGTCTTGAAAAGGGAGCGGCCATACTCCCTAAAAATAAAGAGGTATTTACTTTCTTAGTCTCTGTCCCTGTACTACCATGGTAACTTACTAAAACATATAAAAAATACATTTATTGCAAGGCTTTAGCCAAATACAAGACTGTCACAATTTTGTATCTACAAAGGACCAATACACCCAGAGGGTCATTTTTGACCCATCGTTTTTTGAACTAGCTAATAGTCACTAATTTATCCTAAAACAATATAAAATTTCCTTATTAGCAGTCTACAAGCTATTACTAAACAGATTAACAAAAATATATATTTTTTTACCAACCTCTGATTTGCTGAAAAGCCAAATTAGTTTCCTGGGTTTGCAGCTCAACAAAACAGCATGTGGGTAGCCATCTTGTCACTGACACTGTAGCTACCTGCAGTTCAGTATTCACTCCATAGGTGTCACTATACAGGGGTCAGAAGTGGCACTCTAGGCTTTTGAGGTTATTAATTTTTTTTTTTCAGTGTTTGCTCATTTTTGATGGCAGCAATTAACCACAGGCCAAATTTGACCTGTGGGTTTTCCAGGATTATATTAAAGATCTCTTCTAATGATGAGGGGCTGGTCTAGGTTGGCTGAAAAATGTCACAGTTGTGCTAGGAAGTTAGTGAACCCTTTAGAAGTTTCTATATTTTTGCACAAATTTGACCTAAAACTTGTCAGATTGTCAGACAAGTTTTAAAAGTAGATGAATCAAATCGATTAAATGAGACAAAAATAATAGCCTGTCATTTATTCATTGAGGAAAAGTATCCAAGTCTGAGTGGCCTTGCTGTGGAAAAATCACATTTTCTTTGCTTTCTCATTCTCCTGGTAATCTTACAGTGACATTTTTGTGTATTACACATCTTCTGGTGATGTCACAATGATATTTTTATGCATTACACATCTTTTGGTGACCTCACAATGACGTCTGTGTATTACATGGCCTCTGGTGCACTCACAGGGATGTTTTTGTGTATTGTTCCATGCATATTCATATGAGAAATACATTTCTAAACCAGTAACTGAAGAGCCAAGCCTTTTTATAAGTGCATAATGTGCAGTTCTTAATTAATGCTTTCAGTACTGAGGCAATAGGATAATAAGTAATGGCAGATTACTGGTGAGCCAAGCAATTGCCATAATGAACTTTCACCTCTAACACACTGTTGTCAAGGGCCTTGCAAAGTGATACACCGAAATGAAGGAATGGGAAACAATCTCAAACTCAAGCTAATTCATCTAATACTTCTTATTGGGGAGGCTTCAATTATCCCGTGGAGCCAATTTAGTTTCGCAGATCATTTTCTGGTGGAGATACTGCATGGTATAATTCATATGGAATAATTACATTGCCACACTATTACATGACAGTAATATGGGGGAGGAATGATGGCCATGTCTCCCAGTCAGGGAGTTTAGAACAAACATATTCCCAGCAGGTCTAGTTAGAGCTGGGGAAATTGCACTGAAATTGTTATCTTATTGCAAATAACTGTAATAAGGTACCCAAGATGGATGACTGTTAAGCCAATGTGGAATCCGACTGTAAACAAAGCAATATATTACAGTGGTGTGACGGGAGCAGGCCAGCACACAAGGACTGCTGCTGCGTATAGCTCAAAAGTGCTTGATTGGGTTAAGTGATAAAGCAGGTAATTCACCCTGATATTGACTGGAAAGCATCTTGGCTAGCTTCAGGAGGAGAATATTTTTGGACCGCCCTGTGAACAGTGAGGTAATAATATCACTCTGGAGCTACTATGGTCGAGGCCTGTATTTAAAGCTGTTAAATCTCCTCCGGACGCGTCCCTCTGAAGCACGTTTTTATTTCCTGTTAATGTTTCATTATTTTCCTCCTGCATTCTGAAGGGTTGTGGACTGAACTGATCAGTGCTACTGTGGCCCGGTAGAGTCCTTTATTACAGTGCCAACTGGTTTTGAGTTTGATATGTTGCCAATTAGGCCTTGAAGCGTCAGCAGCAAGTTCCATTTATATTTATTATTTATACTTATTATTCATAAAAGTTAGAAAAACGCCACCAGGAATTTGAGATGGCATTTTCTTCACTTTATATTTACAAGGTGTCTCCAACAGCTACCAGACATTAGACCATTCATCCCCATGGTTGCCCAAAATACATTTAGATGTTTTACATTCAAACAATAAAACGTATAAAAATGCAAATTGAAGCAGATCGTTTTGAGGTTTTAAGGTGTTGTGTGTGTCACTGTTCACTACTGCCTCCACAATTCTTCTCGTTTATGGGTTCAAACACGCAGCTAACACTTTGCTTGTTATTTTTATATGATGTTTTATTGTTTGTTTGTTTATTTGCACACAATGACAGAAAAAATATTGCATGTGTAGTTAATATAAGCACAGACATCAGCTGGAGGACTTATGTCAAAACACCCCCTTTATAGGAAAAGACAGATGTCACAATGAATAAATAGTTGTTTTAAATATTTCTGTCATCAACATAACCAGCATCATCATAACTGTCATTTAAACACAAATACTGTCCTACAGGTTGAAACAAAGAAAGACAGTTTGACACAACAGCAAACTGTGGTCTGTAAAATGCAGTGAGACCAGTGTCTCCCAGGAGGGGCACGTGTTGGACACGCCACACGCACTGTTATGTGATTGAATGTGAGACACTCCGGTCATAAATACACAGATATATAGATAAATAGATCTAACGTTTTTCTGTATTCTAGTACACAACCAGTCGATGGTTTGGACACACCTGATTGAATGTACGTTTATAATTATAATATAATCTAATTAAGATTAATGGTGAATACTGATAAAAAATAGTAATAAAGCATTGTGTTACTTTAAAAGCCTCTTGTACTTTAAAAGCAAATTGTTTTCACTCAGAACTTCAGTCCCTCACACTACATGTGGAATAGAATCAACAGACTGATGGAACTAAATCAACAGACTGATAGAACTGAATCAACAGACTGATGGAACTGAATCAACTGACTGATGGAACTGAATCAACTGACTGATGGAACAGAATAAACAGACTGATAGAACTGAATCAACAGACTGATGGAACTGAATCAACAGACTGATGGAAGTAAATCAACTGACCTATGGAACTGAATCAACAGACTGATGGAACTGAATCATCAAACTGATGGAACTGAATCAACAGACTGATGGAACTAAATCAACAGACTGATAGAACTGAATCAACAGACTGATGGAACTGAATCAACAGACTGATAGAACTGAATCAACAGACTGATAGAACTGAATCAACAGACTGACGGAACTGAATCAACAGACTGATAGAACTGAATCAACAGACTGATGGAACTGAATCAACTGACCTATGGAACTGAATCAACTGACCTATGGAACTGAATCAACAGACTGATGGAACTGAATCATCAATCTGATGGAACTGAATCAACAGACTGATGGAACTGAATCAACAGACTGATGGAACTGAATCAACAGACTGATGGAACTGAATCAACAGACTGATAGCTTCACAGGTGGTACCTCAAGATGGTTAAGAGAACAGAGAGATTGCGAGAGAGGGAAAGTGTGACTACTCACTGCAGTATCTGATCAACACAGTTTAATAATATGTTACTTCATTGTTTCAATATTGTTATTTATATCTTGTTTCGATAGCTTCACTATTAGTATTTTCACTGTATATATAGCAAAAACAAAGACCAGTTGAGCCCACATGTTTGAATGGTAGCGTGGTCTTCTGCTATATCAATCAGACAGAACACATTTAAGATACGAGGAGTAGCACTAGGAGATGTGGCTATGCTATATAATTTGGGAAAATAAACAGCTGGGACACCTCCCACAGCTGCACAAAGCCACCGAGGCAGTGAATAAAAAATAGTAGAAATGTGTCATTTTTCTTTCTCCAGTGTCATATTGGGTTTTCTTGGATGCATATAGTCATAGTTTCAGCATGGCAGGCCGGACTGGATCAATACTGGGAGCACAGTGCTCTCTCACCCCCAGCCTCGTGATGAAACTTTAAAAAGCCATTTGCAGTGGCACAATGATGCATTCACTCGATCCGTGCGAGCAGTATAACTCTATCAGAGCAGGGCAAATATTGCAACAATAAAACTCTGGCACTATGTTCAAAATATCGGAAATTTTATTTCATTTCGCATAAGTAGGGAGAGAAGGAGAAACAGCAAGATTCATTTTAGTGCCATGAGAGAAAATGAGGTCTCGCTCACCGGCTGAGGAGATGTGCTTCTTATTAAAGGCAGTTTATAGTTCCAACAGCGAATGGGAGTGTACAAAACTATAGAGAAATCACAGAGTAAATCATAGAGTATAGAGTAATGGAGGAAGGATTTTGGGGAGGCCCAAACACACTGCTAGCCACAGCTCAGCCTCACACACTCCCACTGACCAACCGATCGATGTCAGCAGGATCTCAGACCCTGGTGGGAGGAGGTGTAGCTGGAGTCAGAACCTGCCCTCAACAGAAGAGACCGCAGGAGATTTGAGTAACACGATGCCGAAGAAACTGTGTCCAAAAAAAAAAATAAAAATCTCTATCAACTCTATATCTACAAATTCTCATTAATCAAATATTAATTTTGGTCTGTGAAAATATGGTTTTCAATTGTGAACCTGTAACGTTATAAATTATCAATGGCCGTGGTTTTAGGTTGCTACCCGTGTAAACCAAATCCTCCGTGCTTTATAAATAATGCAGTTTAATGTCCGCATACGGTGTGGTGACAGGGAGAATGGCTCTCTCTGCAGGTTTTTCACGAGTGGTATGGTGTGGAAGAGTAAGCCAGTGGAATGGTCATTTTCCTGGGTCAGGTCGCAGTCGTGACCAGGTCATCCTCTTCACGAAGGCATGTGAGGATCGCGTCAGGAGTGGGTCGGCTGCAGGAAACTACACGTTGACTATTGTGTTGTCGATTATGTCTTTGTGTGCTATGTGACGAGAACCAAACAGACAAGCAAAAGAGCTTTAATTTGGTTCAATTATCAAACGTGAAAAAGTCTACAATGGCTGTGGTTCAGTGTAATGCAGTTTAAATCCAATCAATCAATCAATCCATCCATTAATCAATCAACTGATCCACTCTGCACTCAAATGTGGCTCATGCTTAGTTTAGCCTGCAGAATGTTGATGCGGTGTATCTCACAGTTGTTCAGTGCTGTTGGCGATTAACAGTGTGTGGTTGATGATTTAGATTCCCCTCTGTTCTGGCCAGGACCAAAACGCCCATCTGTACGGTGCGACTGGAGGCCACAGCACTCTCCACGTTCCTGGGGTGATGGATGAGTTCACATTTAATGTGGAGATACCTGCAGATGTGAAGGAAAAAAAATGGCTTCCACTCAAATCCTGCTTGATAAAGGAATTTATGGCAATGGTTATCTAGTAGCTAGTAGTTGATGTATTTTTTAACAATGGCTTCAGTAGTACAACTGCCAATACGGGCCGATAAATCCTGAAATATGCAGCACTATTATAGCAGTATTGAAAAGCAGCTCCAGCAGGCACACACACACACACACACACACACACACACAAAACCCCTCCAGAAACTCCATTGCTGTGTGCTGGAGGGTGTGTCTTTCACGGGAAGCAGGAGTAACCCCGCCAGCAGACGCAGGAATTCATCTCCTTGCCGTCTGGAGTCTGTGCTGGCGTGGCGTCCCGCCCCCGTGGCCGGCACGCAACGGAAAAGAAACAACAACAGATATTAATGAGGTGCTGCGTTATAATGATGTGCGCACACCTCCCCTATAGAAAATGCACTTCCTTAATGGCAAAGGCGATTACTGTGAGAAGCACTAATATCTAAGAGGCTCAAGGGTTCTGCGTGTACATGCGCTGATGGTTCGGGTCTGGACAGTTACGCTGACTTCTCAGTGATCCTTGCCATGAACATATCATAAAAATATTTTGGACATTCATATTTTCCAAAATATTTTGGTTTCATATTTTCCTACGTTTTAGTGAAGGTGTCAAAATACATGTGTGTCACATTTGAAACGACACGTTTGTGATTATGCTGTACTAAACAGATATTGCTGTATAAGGAGTCGCCCTTTGAAGAGCTCTGCTCCATTTACGTGGCACCACCTGGGATCACTTTGCACTCCTGTCTGTATGTCTGTCCATCCGTTTACCTCTCTGTCTGTCTGTCTGTTGGTCTGTCCGTCGGTCGTCAGCATTTGAGAGGATCCACCGTGCAGTTCTGAAGCTGAAACGTTTATGTTCAGCCCAGTAACCTGAATGTTTAAATCATGATGTTCATGTTGACTGACTGTGTAGGTCCAGCAGTAGAATTAAAGTTAGTTGTTAAAATGTTTGGATATTCCCACAAAGTAATTATTGCAGAATAGACGTCAGGTACCAGTTGGACAGACTCATGTATTTCTCACATGGCTTTTCTACATACTCGGTCCTTTCTAAACCTTTTTATGTTTTGGAGTTCCATTAATTTATTCAGTTTACACTTGTATTTAACCTTCATTGGTAAATCCCCATACCTACAAAAGCCCACATTTATTTTAACAACCAGCAAATCAGCATTTTTGAATTTTACACATGATGAGGCAGTATATTCCACATCCGCTGTGTGTGTTAGTCACACGTTCCTGCAGCCTAGGCTTAAGCTAGTGTGCAATCTGCAATTAACCCTTTGAAAAGAGCAACCCCAATCCTGTAAATTAAGTGTCAATACATTTTAAAGCACAATAATGACATCAAACCTAAAATCTACAATTTGGTGTCTAAAAAACTACGGAGAGAGTAAAACTCAGTCCTGAATGGGGTTCAATCGCTCCTGAAAGGGTTAAGAGTAGTTCTGCTGTTCAGTAGTTCAGGGATTTGCTGCTGAATTAAGCGTGCGGTGCTCTGTTCACATGCCCAGGTTCAACACCTGCACAGGTCACATGACCACAGCCAAGCAGAATAGACACGCACAGAGCAGGGGAATTAAACATCAAACAAACACAAGCAAACAAAACAACAAATAAAACCTCCTCGTGCTTGGGGGACGATGTGAAAGATGTATCTGTGACAACAGGTCCCACTGGCTAAAACGTGAAAATAAACAAGGCTACACTAATCAAACACAGAACAGAAATGTGAAAAGGCTACGGTAACATAGGCTGTAAACGTGGTGCGCTGCATTGGACGAACCATTGCATGTCTTGTTTTCAGCACATAGTTTAAGTTCAAGACTGTGTTTTCAACATGTTCAACACTGCGTTTACCTCAACCCCAATACTAACATTCACTCTAGTACATCGTGCAGGGTGTATAATCTAGGTGCAGCTCTAAACCCCTGGTTACCTCCAGCAAAAAAATCTACAAAACAGAAAGTCGGGCCTTCGGCATTGTGATGAAACCAGTGCGTTGATCCACTAATGCCGTATTTCCTTCCTATACAGTACGCCAAAGCAGTACGAGATAATGGGTAGTGTGTCCAAATACACAGTAGACATTAAACAGTAAGCGAAAAGTACCCATATGTCTTACTGAATCAGGAGCCATTTTGAAGCATGCGATTGCAGCACACAGTCCTATCCCATGATTCAACTGGAGCATTTAACTATACAGTAGAACCCCGGACGTCGACAGTAATCTGTTCCGGAACTCGTGTCGACAACTGATGCAGTCGAGTTCCGAATCAAATTTCCCAATAAGAAATAACTGGAAACCGATTAATTGGTTCTCGACCATCAATTTTTCACTATAAATTTTCACATTTCCCTAGAAAAATTTGAAGCCTTGTTCGAGCAAACTCTCAAATCTTGTGTCGAAGTCTGAATATGTCGAGTACCGAGGCGGTCGAGTTCTGGGGTTCTACTGTATTTGTGTTCAAAATAGCCTACTACGCACTATTGCTGTACTGCTTAGGCCCCAAATACAGTATCCAGTATGCGAATAAAAATATTTTTTCCAGTACGGGAAACATGCCCGGATGACTACTTCTGCAAAATATTCCAGTACACGAATAGAGCTATCTTCATGGTGTACTGCATCCCATCATGCAACGCTACGTTCACGTGACCCCATAGTATGCCTTGCTTTTGTACTAGAAACTGTACTGCATACTACTACGAGGACCAGTATGCAGTATCTAGTATATACTGAGTGCAGTATGCAGTATGTAGTAGTCTATTTTGAACACAACCTATGATGACATGTGACATCATATGTCATATGACATAGGTAAAATGGCGGACGTAGTCTGTCCAAGGTTGTATGCATACTACCCAGTCTCCTACTGAAAGAACGCACTGCTTAAACGGATGAGCAGAACATACTGCTTTGAAATCTAGTGCAATCGTGTATGCATTTCGGATTGAGCGCGGGAATATTTCAGACTGAACAGCAAGATGACAGGGTTCATACACCATTTCCAAGGTCAGATTCAAGCACTTTTCAAGCACTTTCAAGGTCCATTTTCAATATTTTCCAGCACATTACCTCTGTAGTAAATGACACATCTATACAAATACACACACACACACACACACACACACAACACAGGTATTTGTCGTGAAATGAAGTATAGTTACACCTTTCAAGAACTTGAGCCAAAATTCCAGCATTTTTCAAACCTAAAGAATGCAACATTAAAATCCAAGCACTTTTTATCCACACAAACCCTGAAGAACACTGACGTGTATTAATTGCAACCATAGACCGTAGGCTATATATTAGTATATAAGAAGGCCGTATATATAAGTAGCCTATATACAGTCTGTGGTTGGATCACCGCCCTTGTATACCAAAGTAGTACATCATCAATACTGAAGCATCTCCTCTGAAGACCCGAGACAAGGTTAAATTCATGTAGCACAAATCACTAAGATTAAAGTTAATGTACCTTACTAACATAAGGTTAGGTTTCGTTTAATTATGACTACTGTCGAAAGTGTGGTTAGTTTATTACGATGGCCTTAAGGTTAACTTGACTTTATAGAGGGTTTATTTCATTTGTAAGAAGACATCGCTGTGGTGTTGAGATAAAACGTGATTATGTTAGCTGAGCAGCTGTCACATTTAGCTCACTAATCAGTATATCTGGTCACTTCTAGCAGACACTACCGTTTGGTCAGTGCCCGAAATTAACACTGACCAAACCCACGACGCTTATGGCGTTTATTTATTTTTATTTGTGTTTTATTCTTATTTGTGTTTGCAATTGTAGATGTTAGACACAAACATGGTTTGATGCTATGCACAAATTTGTTATACAGTATGTTATCTAAGATAGGAAGTGAAATGTCTTTTCTCTTGTGTGTGTATAATTGTTCTTTAAACAAGCAAAAATACGTTTTATCCGATTACTCAAAGGAATTTTCCGTAGAATACTCATTTGCTAGATTATTCGATAGCTGCACAGTTGTGGTGACCACAGTTAAAACCTACAGGGCTGATATTGTTTTATGCGTATCACCCATTGAATGACAGGTATAAAACAGCATCTCATACAGTCTGTTACTAAGAAGGCAGTATAAATATATAGGCAGTTTAAAATAGGAATTACACACACTAAATGCGGCCAGAAACTGCACGCGGATCAGCTGAGCCAGAACAAATATTGGTGGATGAGTGATCTTATTAGCAAATGCAGTCCTATAGGCTTTGCTCCCCAATGTAATTCCAGTCTGACTGCTGGTTCTTTCTGGTTCTTTCTGTCGCCCTCCGACACCTTCATCGAGCCAACCGGTGACATCTTCTACAAATGACCCTAAACTAGGCACGGATCTTAAATTAATGCTAATTATTTCTGCCATTTCCCAAACCCATAAATAAATATACAAAGCAGGTTAGCGATATATAATATGGAAAGCAAACATGCTCTGTGTTTGCTATTAGTATTCTTGGGGTGATTAAACTGGGCCAAACCTTCATGGGTGGAGCGTTTAGTTTTTGCGTTTGTTGAGGCGTGACGTGTTAACGCTGCCTGTCTAACCTTAAACCCGAAATGCAATCAAACATCTCGTCTGGAAAAATAATATCTCTCTTAAATTCTAATCTTCGGTCTGCTAATGAGGATCTCCTCGAGCATAACTGAAAAAGCTTGTTCTGGCATTGCATAATCCCGCACCTTCCGCGCGCACCCTCTCCGCGAGGGCGCACCTTGTAACCGAGACTCATTTGTTCTCCACGTCCCACGAGGGCTTTCAGAGAATAGATCTCAAGGACAATAGGTTCCATTAATTCGTGTATTTGCCGAGCAGAGGAAGCTAATCAAACTCCGCCGTGGCGTTCCGCCCTTCATGCATGGGGCTCTTGAATTAACCTCGCAGCAGTTCACTCCGTGCTTCAGAGCGTGTTGATATGCATCGCGCTGTCTGCAGCAAACCCATCCAGTCAGGTGTGTTTCAGGATCCCCGTGTTTATCTGATAGGGCGTGATATGGGTTAGTAGCGCTGAGGGTACTCTAGATAAATGCACCAGCGGCACTTTCCGGAAAAAAAGTAGAATTATGTTGTTGTATCGAATCGGTTAGCACGTCACCCAAAAAGGACGCGTAGGAAAAACGCTTGTGGAAAGTTTCTCGTGTTGAACTGATTTCTGACTGCTGCACTTGGTGTAATTGTGTTTTCCATCAATGAATATCACCATGCTCCTTATGCTAATCTCACTTATGCTAATCCCGTCATGATTAAAATACTGTTGGAATTTACAAGCATGTCATTTACCCTCTTTTTGTCTCTTTCATATTATCTGTGCAGTTATAATCTTCACATTTCTCATCTTTTTTTTTCTTACAGAACACTTGAAAAATATCTAAGCCTGGGGGCAAACTAGACAAATCAAGCAAATATTTCCTAGAGCCTCTCACTAATTGTAGCAGGTAGTGATTAGGCCACTGTTGTTTTTTCACAAGGGATAAAGCAGCCTGACAGAACAGAAAGCACCGTGGGCAAGTCTGCATCAATATTCCAGAACCAGGGAGTGGCACAAAACCCGAACACATGGAAGAACGGACACGTCTCCGCTACAGCAGAATCCCGAAGATCCCTCCCAATCAAAGCCAGAGAAGAGGGCAGGTGGAACCCGCTTCCACAGCTACATCCTGTGAAGTCTGTATTTTCATGCCTTTGTCATGGCCACTGGTAAAACCACGAGGGTGAGGGGCTCCGCGTTTGACTCGTCGTGCGGTGTCTGATGTCTCTGCCACCGGCGCCTTCAAACGGACCCCGCGTGAGGCGAGCTAGCCGTCGCGCACACGTCAGGCATCCACCAGCTGAATTTTAGTTTGTTTGGTGAGCCCAAGGACCGACAGGGGGGAGGAGGGGGTGTGGACCCTGAGGTTCGGCACCAGACAGAGGCCAAGGAAGGAGAACGGTATCCAACCACACCACACACCCAGACTGACTTTGATTCCCCCCGACTGACAGTGGTATGGGGTATATTAGCCCTTTGGGGGGAACTCATTTCATCCCCCGTCCAAACCAGGATATGGAAAGCAGTCTCTAAGCTGTAATTCTGCTTTTGATAGCTTGTCTACGGTTATTTCATGGCTGGCCGGGCTGACGGTAAGCCGGGCCTGTGGGCTAGACCACCTCGCCGTGACACGTCTCCACTGATGGAGATGTAGGAAGAGATCGGGGGTCCTTCTCAACTTTGGCTGTGTGAAGCCAAGCAATGTTCTCATCTGTCTTCTTCCAGAGACCTTTGCATAGCAGTCCCAGCTGATAGCAACAGAAGAGCAACACAGGCTGTGTTAGAGCAATAAATCAGATTGCTTTTTTTATCATGGCATGAAGTAGAAATAGAAGACAAAATACAGGTTATGGAGAGAGACAGACAGACAGACAGACAGACAGAGTCCCATGCCACAGATGTGATTTAGAAATGCAGTTCCATCAGTAGGGGAATGTGTTTTGTATGGCAGACACGTAGGTCCCCCCCCCCCATTCTCTCTCTCTCTCTCTCTCTCTCTCTCTCACTCTCTCTCACTCTCTCTCTCTCAGCTCAGGGGTGTGTGATGGTCTGGGAAAGATTAATGCATCTTCAACACCATGCTATGAAATCAAATTAGTGTAGCCACTTCCCCAAGCACATGGGCCACACAGCACAGGGAGCTGAGATACCGAAGCCGTTTTCTGTCTTCCCTTCTCCCCCTGGAGGGGGTGCTATTTATTTTGCTGCTAATATATTTGCATTAATTGTATTTTTTTGCTCCCCGTAAATACAAACATATGACCGTCCAGCGGCTCCGTGCTAGGAGACAGCTCCCTAGCGCACGTGCGTCACGTGAGAGCCCCCGCGTGTTCCATTCCTCATCGCTAATCAAATCCTTCTATACGAGGAGAGATGATAGTCATTTTTTTGTCACTTCTTCATAAAGGCGGCGCGCGGACCGCGTGCGTCATGCACGGTGCCGGTTTCTCTGGGTTTTTTTTTTTTTTTTTTTTTTTCATTTTGGCCGAGCTCAAATTGCATCACCGGAGGAGAGCGGAGGCTCGGCTCATAACAATGTCACATCACATTAAGTCACAGCCCGACGGCCCACGGCCCTCAATCACGGCGCTGCTGACTGTACCTATCTGTGACTGCAATTGGATTTGCTGAGAGAGACGAGCAGGATTATGGCCACTCCTCTATATGTATATTCTGTTTTATCCAATCTAGTCTTTGATCATACCTTTGAGCACACTGGGAGGAGGCCAGATAAGATAGCTTAGGGTGTAATGCGATGTGGGAATTGACTGGAAGTATGGCAGAGGCTGGATGGAGATGTAGGATATATTTATAAGGAGAAGTCCCATATTGGTAAATCTGCTGTGATCCTGGTTATTGGGGTCAAGCATGCGGACCCATTCTGAGGTCAATGGTGTCAGGCCCCACTGTGTGTGTAAGTACCGCATGTGTCTGCATGGAAAGCTGAAAGTCTATGGAACATACCGGCAGGCTTTTCTGCAGTGCAACTACAGCGTTTCTCGGCTGAGCTGCACAACTGTACAACCATCTAGTGCAGCCATCTCCCTGAAGGGAAGTTCCTGTTTGTCTGCCAATCAGACCAGCCTGACCACTAAGGGTCCTCCAGTTATAGCTGATTGGCTCTTATACATGTCTGTCAGACGTGCCTGACCATCATGCACCAACCAGCTGTACTTGACTGACAAACATTTGTCAGTTTTTAAGGTTTTCTAAGCTTCTCTTGTGGGTTTTATTTTGCCAGTGTGTTCAGAAGTAGATGGCCTCCCCGGGTTGTCTTGCTTTCTCAAGGTTAATTTGTCTTGTTCTGGATGAACTTTGCCTTGTGTCTGTCACCTTGGCTTGTTCATTAGAGTACTAGACCCAGATTCTCTGTGTACGTGATTTCTGAAAAGCAGCTTTGTGACGTGTGTTGTAAAACGTACAAACAAATACATTTAAATCTGAATTGGTTTTCCAAACCTTTGGATTACAGAATTGATCATTAATAAACATGCTTGTAATTATTAGCTCGGAGGCTTATCGAAATAGATTTCAACAAATTGTACTTAATTATCACCATCATCATCATCATCATCATCAAGGTTGTCTTTATGTTATGTAACAGCTTCTATACTTTCAAGATGTGAAATAAGAGAAATATGAGAAGGTAATATTTTTAGGAGAAAAGCAAAGTTTTCAGTTGGGGTTTGAAAGAACTGAACCAAGGAACATACAGCTCTGCAGAAAGAGTGAGGGTCAGAGGCCCCAGAGCGTCAGGATCCAAAACACTTCATGTTGAACGTCAGATGATGTTGTACAGAAGAACAGAGCTATTAGTCAAAGGACTAATACGTGGCTCAAATGAGAGTGTGTTCTATCACTTTACACCAATGTTACACCACGACGTTTAGCTAAAGAGATGTGTGCAAATTGACTAGCCTGCTAGGTTCAGTAAGGATACTGCTATACATGAGTATGTATATAGATAAATTATCGCTTCCTTGAGGACCAAGGGTGTGTGTGTTATTGTTTGTTTACATGCTTGTTTGTGAAATTGAGTAATGCAGTCAAGCATATTCAACCATAAACTTAACAATCAATTGCATCTACTGCACATACAGTTTTACACATAAGTGTTTCATAAAAAGAATAGCCAAACTTCTGTCCCAAACAGCTCTCATCTTTACGGAGCTCGGCTCTAGGAGTCTGGCAGCACCACTGCTGGGTTCAAACAAAAGATGGTTTGCAAGTGTTTAAATGAAACAGCAGTGACAGTAACACAGCAGCAGTGCACGGTAATGCGTGAAGCAGGGCTGGGATCGGTCTTGGGCCCGCGGAGCTGAAAGGCTGGGTGATCGGTCTTGGGCCGGCCCGCGGAGCTGAAAGGCTGGGTGATCGGTCTTGGGCCGGCCCGCGGAGCAGCGGCACACCATACTCTAACAATGATGGATGAAAATCCTGAGGGCACGACATCAAGTGGGAACTTCTTCTGGTTCGTCCGGCCAAGAACATGGGAAACGTGGCACGGAGCGCACTGGGGCAGGGCGGTCGAAACCTCACAGCGAGGAAAGTCCAAGAGCGCGTGAAGAGGACACGCCGGCGCGTCTTCCACACCGACCCTCTCGCAGGGGTGATGTTCCTGAATACGGCACCAGAGCTGTGTGTGTAAAAGGGATTAGAATCAGGGGAAGAACATGAACGTGCCAACATCCTCCTACCTTTCACCACATATTTGCAAATGCAAATTTCTGTTGTAATATGAATGCATAAGTTATTGCTTTTGACGAGGCTTAACAAAACCCTCACTGAGCGCCATACCGTGCCTGTCTCCTAAAAAAAAGATGAAATGCTACTTAGGATGCAGGAAGTCTCCTCTCCTGCCAATCTTAGGACTTGAGCACACATGCCTTATAGAACCTTGTCTTTACCCTATTGACTGGGGATGAGCGTGTCAACGGGCTCGGATTAAAGTCTTAGTCCTATCTCTGAAACGGACGGGTGGCGAGCGGAAAGGGGGGCTTGTCAGGAGTTTGTTTACCTGCACGGACCTTTTTGTGTGTTCAGGCAAAGCAGGGTGGAGGAAGAAGGAGCCGGCTTCCTGTCCCAATGTCACCTTCGCTCTGGTCCGTCCTGGAGAGAAGATAACGCCCAGATAACACCCAGAGCTCTTAATTAATCATCGGCGCCGTATTGGCGTGTCAATAATGCCGCTGCTGTCAGCTCCTCAGCTGCCCTCAATCAAACCCCGCAGGCCCCCCGAGTTCTAATTTAGCCGCTCCCCCAAGCGGCCGGCCAAGCGTAGGACGTGTCGCCTGGTCCTCTGGACACGTCACTCGCTGCAGAAAGTGCCTCCCCGCTGTTACGGATGAGGGGAATGCGGAGGAGACAGACAACGGGTCCCACTCGTCCTCTGACGCCGCCTGGCTCCCCTCCGCAGACGGATGAACCCTGCTACTGTGCTGACACGCCGTGCTGATGTGTGCAACATATAGAACCAGAACATGACTCACCGAACCCTTGGGTTGAGAGTGGCAGGTCCATGATTTCCACACACCACCTACCCAAATTCAGAGGCAACTTCAGTAGGAAGACCTACACTATATTGCCAAAAGTATTCGATCACCCATCCAAATGATCAGAATCAGGTGTTCCGGTCACTTCCATGGCCACAGGTGTATAAAGTTAAGCACATAAGTATGCAGACTGTTTTTACAAACATTTGTGAAAGAATGGGTCGCTCACAGGAGCTCAGTGAATTCCAGCGTGGAGCTGTGATAGGATGCCACCTGTGTGAAATTTCTTCGCTCCTAAATATTACACAGTCAACTGTGAGCTGTATTCTAGGAAAATGTTTGGGAACGATAGCAACTCAGCCACGAAGTGGTAGGCCACAAACCTGGTGGTGAGGTCAGTAGATGCTGAAGCGTGTAGTGTGAAGAGGTCGCCAACTTTCTGCAGAGTCAGTCACTAGTCACTACAGACATCCAAACTTCATGTGGCCTTCAGATTAGCTCAAGAACAGTGCGCAGAGAGCTTTATGGAATGGGTTTCCATGGCCGAGCAGCTGCATCCAAGCCATACATCACCAAGTGCAATGCAAAGTATTGGATGCAGTGGTGTAAAGCACGCCGCCACTGGACTCTAGAGCAGTGCAAATGCGTTCACTGGGAATCTGATGGACGAGTCTGGGTTTGGCGGTTTGCAGGAGAACGGTTCTTGTCTAACTGCATTGTGCCAAGTGTAAAGTTTGATGGTTGGGGATTATGGCGTGGGGTTGTTTTTCAGGAGCTGGGCTTGGGCCCCTTAGTTCTAGTGAAAGGAACTCTGAATGCTTCAGCATACCAAGACATTTTGGACAATTCCATGCTCCCAACTTTGTGGGTGTGCACTAGTCCACAAAGCAAGGTCCATAAAGACATGGATGGCAGAACCCGGTGTGGATGAACTTGACTGGCCTGCACAGAGTCCTGACCTCAACCTGATACACCTGATATACATCCCAAACACCTTTGGGATGAATTAGAGTGGAGACTGAGAGCCAGGCCTTCTCATCCAACATTAGTGTCTGACCTCACAAATGTACTTCTGGAAGAATGGTCAAAAATCCCCATAAACACACTACTAAACCTCATGGACAGCCTTCCCAGAAGAGTTTAAACTGTTCTAGCTACAAAGGGTGGACCAACGTCATATTGAACCCTATGTATTAGGAATGGGACGTCACTTAAGCTCATATGTGAGTCAAGGAAGGTGAGAGAATACTTTTGGCAATACAGTGTACAAGTACACAGGTGCACAATAATTGTAAGTGTACAATTACAGACTTTAGCTATCGCTGACATGCACCATCCGGTGACGACCCATTACCCCGTTCAACCCCGGACACTTTCAGATCATGCGACACTGCTGAAATAACATTTGGGTGTCAAACAATTCTCAACCCAGCATTACCACTGGTAATACGGTGCCATGGTTGAGTGTATGCCTGTATAACTGTGTCAGGCATGGCACTGTTGCAAGGGATTTTATACGCATCAGTGTCACTTCCAGCTAACCGTTATGACATTTGCGTACACCGTGTCCCTTGAAAATAAGTCTGTTTAGTTGTCTGCCCAGTTATTGCACACATATCTCTAGTAACATGTTATATTGTGTCAGTAAACACAAACACATCCATCTTTAACACATCCAGCTAGTAACATGCACACACTAATGGGTAATGAGATCTGCACACGTCATTGGTCAAGGGATCTGCACATGTCATTGGTCAAGGGATCTGCACACGTCATTGGTCAAGGGATCTACACACACCATTGGTTGCAGGAGCTGTACACACTATTGGTCACGGGATCTGTTTCTACCAGTCTGTAGGTTTGCTCTCCTTTACAGCCTATTAGAAACCGAAGCTTAGTCTAAACGATACCTCAGATGCCATGTATATGCTGGAGCCTAGCAGATGCAAATATTCCGTCCTCCCACGACCACCACCCACGCAAAGTGAATAAATATTGAGCACTGAATCTTGCCTGTGGAGCAGACATGCAGATGACCTGCCCAGAGACCTGTGCCTAATTGTTATTCGTGTTTACAAACTTTCATCTCCCGAGGAGGCTCGCCTGCCACATACGTAATGAGTCAACAGGCAGACGTCCCTGCGCGGGAGCGGACATGCATTTATTCATGCGGCCGCCGCGCGTCCTCCCCACCGCCCCGGCCCGCTCCGCACACCCAGGAACCCCCTCGGAGAGCGGCCGCTCAGCGGGCGTTCGTAGGGGTGTTGCCCCGTGGTCCTCGGTAGCCGGCCGGGCGCGTTGCGGGCGATTAGCGGGTTAGCAGGCCGTGCTGCCGTGTGACTGCACACGGTTCTTCTGCTCCATCTGTATGGGAGAGGAGATGCGTTCTGCAGAAGCTCTGTGTGTGTGTGTGTGTGTGTGTGTGTGTGTGTGTGTGTGTGTGTGTGTGTGTGTGTGTGTGTGTGTGGAAGAAGGTTACAGGCAACCTCAGAAACATCATGTCCAAGCAGGCAAGTGGTATTCCTTTGGGGAAAGTGCTATATCTCTGTAGGATACTGACTAAAACCACTAAGGCCCATATGCAGTTTTACTCCCCACTTTGAGTGTGTGTGTGTGTGTGTGTGTGTGTGTGTGCGTGCGCACACGTTTGTATAACACTTCATTTCAGCTGAAACAAGACACTAGACTATAGGAAAAGTTACCATTAAACAGTCACATAAAGTCAGGCAAGTTGTTTCCTGGATAAAACTCTTCCAGGAGAAGTTGTCAGTGCACGGTGTCCAGGACATCAGCCACTATCTGTTGTACTTGTGAACTGTGGTTGATAGCAGTGTTGGCTGAAATCGTCCAGAGAGAGTTTCTGTAGCTCTGTATTTCTGTAGAATTTTTCTGTAGAATTTCTGTAACTACTAAAAACTCTCCTGGTGTACTACTGTTACCCATTTACCACACTGCCACCTACTGGTGTGTGCATGTTTGCACACGTGCGCAGGGATCACTAGACAAAACTCATCAACTGCCTTCAGATCGCCTTCATTAACCTTGGACCTCGGTGGATGCCGGTCAGTGCCTCCTCTGATTTGATATCAAGGCCTATAATTCCAGATGTGTGCACATTTCACATCTATCACATCTGTCTCAGTGCCTGATGCAAAATGTCACAAATGCTAGTAATGTAAGTCATAATTTACCAGAAGCAAAAATGAAAGCGGTTAATGAATTACTACTTTATTCATCTGTGATGTGTTTTATGTTCCTATGATTTATACTTTATTGCAGAGCTCAAAATGAGCAATTCAATGTGCAACGTGAATTTCCAGTTTCACAACATGATTAGTGAGAAAACAACTGTGAAAAGATGCTTCAGAAGCAAAGCAATTCAACGGCAGGGAAGTTTGAAACTGGGTTAGTTTCATTAAGTTTTGGTCTGATAGTCATGGCACCCATGTCTGCTCTAGCAGCTCCAGCAGAGAGAACGTGTCCTCAGGGTGCATGTGTGAGGGGAGGTGGTGTCTTAACGTTGACCTCTTCAAAATGAGGACACCCCCCCTCCCAAAACAACTGCTCACCTTCTGAGTAGGGCTTGTGGTGTGTGGAAGGAATCAATTCCATCTGACCTTCTGACTTAATCTCGGCATGCTCCACTGGGGCCCTCCTGGGACCCCTGCGACTCCGGGACCAGACGGCGGGGCAGGCAGAACTCTTAAAGCGCCTGTTCCAGGCACTAACCTTTCTCACGTGTATGGAGACTGACACCTCTGCACTTTAAGAAGGCAAAAAAAAGCAGGAAAGCGGGTTCTGTAGTGTGAAGGCGGGACAAGACGGAAGAATGGTGTTTGGGTCGAAGGCGCATGAGAGCACACACAGGCTCCTTATAGAGGAATTATGGGCAAACACCTGGGGTACTGACTGCAGTACTGACTGGAGTACTGACTGGGGTACTGACTGCAGTAGGACAGTAATGGTGGCACTTTTATTGCTTTTAGCTGGGCGCTTTGCAAGGTCGGTGGAAAGGGGAAACAGTACCATCAACTCACTCTGTGATGCCTGCAGGAACCATCCGCTGAAAAAAACTGGTTTATGCTAAACTGCTGAGAGGTGTTAACACCAGCAGAATTTAACATCACACATGATGGTTTTACTCTGGGCAAGGACAGAACGTTCCAATGTTTTTGTCCGTTTTATCTCTGTCAGAAGTTGAGCCATGAGTATAACCTTTATTTTATTGATCTTTTGGTCCTGTGTTTGGATGGGAATTGTGAGATTTTCAAAATGATTTCAGAATCTTAGATGTACATGTACAAAATGTAGATAATATTAATTCCAAATGTTGTTCGTGCAATAAGAACAATAATAAATGGAGCAATACAAGCTTTATATCTCTGTGTGCATTTTCAGTGCAGGTTAAAATTATATTTGCAGTTTATATTAGCAAGCAAGAATTATATTAGCAAGCAGATCTGATGGCGGACTAGAATGAAAGCGAGAGCCACCTGACAGGTGCATTATGGGTGGGTGCTGACTGGGTGGAGAGGCTCGGATGTGATGTGGAGAGAGTAGCACATGGAGACTTTGACCTGGGCACATGTGGACCTCCTCACTCTCCCTACTCACTCTCCTCACTCTCCCTCCGCACACTCCCTACTCACTCTCCTCACTCTCCCTACTCACTCTCCCTACTCACTCTCCCTCCTCACTCTCCCTCCGCACCTTCCTCACTCTCTCTACTCACTCTCCCTCCTCACTTTCCTCACTCTCTCTACTCACTCTCTCGACTCACTCTCATCACTCTCCCTATTCACTCTCCCTCCTTGTTCTCCCTACTCACTCTCCTCCCGCACACTCCCTACTCACTCTCCTCACTCTCTCTACTCATTCTCCCTCTTCACTCTCCCTACTCACTCTTATCACTCTCCTCACTCTCCCTCCTCACTCTTATCACTCTCCCTACTCACTCTCCTCACTCTCCCTACTCACTTATCACTCTCCACATTCACTCTCCCTCCTTGTTCTCCCTACTCACTCTCCTCCCGCACACTCCCTACTCACTCTCCTCACTCTCCCTACTCAATCTCCCTCTTCACTCTCCCTACTCACTCTTATCACTCTCCCTCCTCACTCTTATCACTCTCCCTACTCACTCTCCTCACTCTCCCTACTCACTTATCACTCTCCTCATTCACTCTCCCTCCTTGTTCTCCCTACTCACTCTCCTCCCGCACACTCCCTACTCACTCTCCCTACTCAATCTCCCTCTTCACTCTCCCTACTCACTCTTATCACTCTCCTCACTCTCCCTCCTCACTCTTATCACTCTCCCTACTCACTCTCCTCACTCTCCCTACTCACTCTTATCACTCTCCTCACTCTCCCTACTCACTCTTATCACTCTCCTCACTCTTATCACTCTCCCTACTCACTCTCCTCACTCTCCCTACTCACTCTTATCACTCTCCTCACTCTCCCTCCTCACTCTTATCACTCTCAACTCTTCCTCCTCACACTCCCTCCCCTCTCTCCCTACTCACTCTTTTCACTCTCCTCACCCTCCCCACTCACTCTTATCACTCTTCTCACTCTCCCTACTCACTCTCCTTACTCTCCCTCCTCACTCTTATCACTCTCCTCAGTGTTCTCCTTCACCTCCTTCTCTCAGCAACACAATGGTTTTCTGCTTCCCTGAACAGATACGTATGAACATACTTAAACTTTAAGTGGGGTTAATAAGGGGCCAGTTTATGTAATATTACATTTTATAAATTATACCTTTAGTAATCCTCAGTAATCCACAGCAAAGCCTGTGGGAGCCTGTGGAAATTAGACCATGTATAAGCATAAATAAGACTTTTTATGTTCAAACAACAAGAAGAAATGTTTTTACAGTGCTGCTTTCAGTGAAGAAACGAAGCCGACTTTGACGTGTCCTCTTAGAGTATGATACTTCCGTGTCCTCTTAGAGTATGATACTCCCGTGTCCTCTTAGAGTATGATACTCCCGTGTCCTCTTAGAGTATGATACTTCCATGTCCTCTTAAGAGTATGATATTTCCGTGTCCTTAGAGTATGATACTTCTGTGTCCTCTTAAAGTATGATACTTCACATTATTCTGCGCGTTAGTCAATTCCATTGCGATTATACAGACTGCCTGCCACATTATTCAGGCCGATCCACACTGCTGCCATGTGCACCTGTTACCCCCCCCCCCCCCCACTGTCCTTCAGAGGAGAGGAGAAACTGGGTCTCTCTCTCTCTCTCTCTCCCTCTGTCCCCTTCTCATGCCAGCTGATGGGTTCACCTGCAGCGTCTCCCTGGAGAGATTCTCCACAGCACAAGGACAGAGTGGGGGTGTTGGGAGGATGAGCTCTGGCACTGGGGGGGTTGATACTGCTGCACTCACGTATTCATACCCATCGCTTAAGTTACAAAAGAAAGGAATCTTTCCTCCATCCATACACGGGGTTCTTCAGACACGAGTCATTCTACTAATGCATTTGTTTATTAATTAACAGGTGTTGCAATAATGAGTTATAATTGTTCGCATTTTGCAGCCTAGGAGATCACGGGTGGTGTGTCCAAGTATCTTCGAGCTTATTAGACGGTACATTAATAAACGAGTCACTACAGCCCTTCCTGGTACGTGTACGTCTTCTCCTTTGTTTCTTTTATCCTCCACGTCCCCGCACGTCCCCGCCCTGCGAGCGTGCTCAGTCGTCTCATAACAGCCTCCTTCAAAATCCAAACAACAAAGACAGTGACGAGCTCGGCTAGACGGTCCCTGCCGTCGCCCGCCCGCTCCTGAAGTGTCGCTCTGTGGCCGCGGCGTTTGCACCGCTGCGGCTTCCGACCGCGGCCGCAATAATAAAGATCATCTATCCGCGGCGTCCGCGCGTCTCCACGCCGCCGCTCCCGCGCTTAATTTGTTCCCTGCGGAGCAATGAGCGATTTTGTCTGTTCTTTCCTTTATATTAAACATCGGGCCCTATTAGCTCTCAATAATCATTTTCCGCCACCGCAGACACAGTGATTTCCCTGGGCGCGCGGAAACGCAATAACGTCAGACTGGCTGCAGACCTAATATTGCCATCATTCATTTTTACGTGTCTGCTCAAGCCCGGGGAAAATGCCTCGAAAGGCCTCTCTCCCACGGCTTGAGCAGGGGAACGAGCGAGGGTGGAGCTCGTACCTTTCCAAAGTTGCGATGAATCCAATTTTCTGCTATGGCAGCAAAAAGTTTTCCCATTTAAAGGGAGGGGAGACTGGCAGGCAGGAGATAGGCCCGAGCTCCCACGTTTCGCATAAGCATGTAGAGAACATCAACGGCTCCGCTCCTCTAAAACAGGCCGCCAGAGCAGGGCTTAATACCCCCCCCCTAATCGCCTTTTTAGCCATTGTCTGATATCTCTCCCCCGCTACCCCTGCATAATAATGTTTATGTTAGGTTTTTAACCCTTTTATGCCTATTTTCGTGTCTTTTTGTTCATACTGTACCTCTGCACACGACTGGGCGACTGCACAGACCGGTTTCATCAGCAGCACGACCCGGACAGATCCAGGAACTGACCGAGCAGAGCTTACGTCTCAAATATTAGGACCGCAACAGGAAGGAGGCAGTGGTCACGGCTCGTGCGGTACACCTTCTCTTCTACCGAATATAAAATGAGAAAATTATTGTACTGTGTCCTATTGTGTAACTATTATCGTTAAGATATACGCAAGTGCCTTTGTTCTAAACGAGACGGCTTCTAAAAAATCCATTTGCTCTCTGTTATTTAACAAAACGTACAACGCTGACAATCACCACCATTTCATTTGATTGCACGCAAAACAATCAAGTTTTTTTTTCCTTTTTCGTACCCCAAGTGGTTGATTATTTTGTTCGGCATTGGAGACTTCTATCTTTACCCGTGGAAAGCCTCTCTCATTATCACACGCGAGCTGAAGAGTGTCGCCATCAAACGTGCATGCGAGATGGTGGCGCTATTTTTGATAATTGTAGCAGGAGAGACCTCAAGCACCGAGGGGAGTGCGGCGTGAAATCACACCAAATTTAGTCCAGGCGCTCGCAGCACCACCCGCTGCGGTCGACTTAATTGTTGCGCCGGGGGAGGGTGTGCCGGCACGAGCCAAAGATGAAATCAAATTACATGTCACAGCCTGGACAAAGCAGGAACCGGCTGAGAGAGAAAGAGGGGGCTAATCGCCTCTGGAGTGTTTAGAGGCCATGCTGACTGGGTTTATAGAGCAACAGCAGGGACAAAAGAAACCTGTACAGAAAGCAGGAGGGAGGTGTGGTCAGCACAGACGTCCATCTACATGCCATATAGCGACAACCTTGGTTCAAAGGCCAGAAAAACATCTGCGCCTTATTTGCATATCATAAGGACCACCTTTCACGAGTTCCTCGTTTTGCACATCTGCAGTGACATTATTTTTTTCAATCTCTTTTAATCTGATGTCGAGAAGGTTTGGTCTCAGGATCGCAGGACAGCAGACATATGATATAGGCCTCTCATTAAGAATGTCCAAGACTCTCAGTCAAGAGTGTGTAAAGAATCCACCAGACCCACGCATGTCTTCCGAGCTCATCAAGAACATTGTTAGCATGCTAATCTGGTTAAAATTAATTAAAGACTCTTACAGAAGCCTTGATGAGTGAAACTGGTGGCATATTTATCAGATGCTTTGGGCAGCTCTTGAATTACCATCCAACTTGGTAATTAGAAACTTTACTTTGCAGATCATTAATGGGAACCATGTTAAACAAATCTTCTAGCCACTGTTCCTAAAGTAACTCCTCTACTAATTACTAAACATTACAATTAGCATAACCAAAATCATTGGTGCATAATTATCCTAGGGACCCCGTGAAAGGAGTTTTACATTAGGTCACCGTTTTATTGCTATGGTAACTGTAGCTGTGGGAATTCTTGTTATGTCATTCCCTCACACAGCAGAAGACCATCGGCGTGTCACCCAGTAGCTAGGCTGCTCTACAAGTCAGCGTGTCACTATGGAAATGGCGTTTAAAGAATAATAATGATAATAATAAACAGCAGCTGCTAAATGTGAGTTGATTACACCGCGCAGCGCCCTCAGTGGCCTCTTCATTAGCCACACACACACTCCAGGTGTACCCAGCATCTCCTGCGTAATCGGACGCTGACGTAATGAAATTCCCAACCAATGTTTTGTTATCCGATTGCACTGGAAGGGGCATACTGAGATGTTTCACGATATATTTACACTTGTTCTTGTATTGTACCATGTTTGTTGCACTGCTTGTAGTCCTCGTGAACAATGTTTTTATTCTCCTATTCTGTTCTTTGTGTTGTAAATATACACCTTGTGATGCAGGTTAACAAAAGACCCGCTGGGACGTTGCTGGGTTTTATTTTCTACTGTACTACAAGTTCTAACATGTAGCTGACTTGACATGAACTAAGTGCTTCATGTAATTTAGTGGCCAAAAAATATATACCATAATAAGAATAAACTGAACAGACATGCTCCTCTACGTCTAATTAGTGACGTCATGGGACGCCTCTCGTGCACCTGGTTAAGCAGGTGTGCAGTTAAAGTAGCGATCATGCGTGTGTGCAAGTCGTATCGTTCCCGCCTCCTACTTGTTTCATTATAAATATCCACATCATACCTCATGGTGGCAGCCACAGGAATGGTTCGTGGAAAAAAAAAATTGTATCTCACATTTTTGACTGTAGATGACAGCCCATTAGGTACTTACGAAACAGGAAGATGAAAGTGTAATATAAGTTAACGAAAGATGAAAAGTGACAAGAAAAAAAAGATATATACGGTAGATGATTTCTAGAACTTCAGAGAGACCTTTGGAGGTTCATGAAATATGAATTCCTCTGGGTGTAGAAAATTTCAGCATTGTTGCGAGCGGCGTTGCTGTTCTAACCCAGATTCATATCTTCACTCATAACACATGGACGTGTGTTGTAATACGAGCAGTACACCAGAAGGTGGCGCTCTAGCTGCTCACCAAGGACGAAGACGTTGAGTCTCTCATTTTCATGTCTAACACACCTTGAATATGGTCTGCTGTGGTGGTTTGGGTCCACCTGACCCGCTAGGCTGACCTCCAAAGAGATGTTTTCAGTGAGATGTTTATGGAGGTGTGTCCATTCTCCCGCTGACTCCAGCTCAATTTCACGTCTTTGAAGAGCATGGCTGATGGGAACGTGGCGTCAAGCTTAACATAAAAGACACGGGTCACGGAACCGGGCCACGTTCAGCGGTGCTCTGCGTAGGGTTTGTCCCCCAGCACCGGCACGGTAATGATGTAAAACGCCTGGGTTGTATCTCCCTCGCCAAAACACGGCTTTGAATCAGGCTCCATTATCGTTGAGTTTGTATTCTTCTCCATTAGCGTGCGGCAGATCGCTCGCGCCGCCGTGTTTCGGTAATAGACCGCGCGAGGCGGAGTCGGTGAAAGGCTCGCGGAGTTCGGAATTTCAGCCGCCTTATTAGCAGCCCCGCCGCCGTTAACAAAGAACCGCGCATGCGTAGTGTTGCTCAGGCCCGTGTCACAGCACTGGTCGCTCAGACAGTGATGACTTTGCTTCTCAGATATCCTTGTGGCTGTACGACTGTACCGTTAATGTAATGTTATATATATATATATATTATTATTATAAAAAATAAAGTAATAAATAAAAAGATAAAGTCCTTTACAAAGGTTTACAAAATAGTTGCACTGTACAGCTCCTATTTGTGCTCAGATATACAGAGCAGTGAATAATGCATTGGAAGAGTTTTGGTGAAAAACAGCTTGACTAACTTGGCTTTCTTTTACTAACCTGCACTGACGAATCTGTCACACCTAGTTTTTAGATAAGGGTAGGGCATACTGCCCGAGGTGAGGGTGATTTTCTCACTGAAACACATGGCACATCAACGGTTTGATGACTATAAATCATGAAAATGACAAAATATTTACAGTATACACCGTTCTGAGATTCATGGGGGAAAACTCCACATTATATCTACCAGATCTCCATATTCCTGGTGATATTTACTTCTCTTCCTCTCTATAATTGTGGGCAGGACAGTCCATTGACAACAAGATGGGGAACATTACTGTCATGAATAATCATATGTTCTACAGTTGAATTGCACAATTATTTAGATTTCTTGGATTATCTAAAAAAGTTTAGGGCTTTAAAATAATTTAAAGATCTAGGACCTTTTTTAAATTGTGAGACATGTAGATAGATTTTTTAAATATAAACTAATTATCCAGCTATTGTTGGGACCTTTCACACACCCATAAATCATGTAGATTTGTGTGATTTGAGTGAAGTTATGATGGTGGTAGTTGTAGTAGATGCTCTATCTAATTAAGAATTCATTCTTTGTATTCTGATTATTGTGCCATTTATAAAAGATAAAGTCCTCTTTGCAATTATAATCATGATAACAGAAATGTGAGCAGCAAACAAAAGAAAATCTCTTGCCCTTGTCTGTTGAGTTGTGTTGGAAACAGTGTACTGTGAAAACCACTGTGAACCTGAGACCATACGTAGGATGCTGGAGATTTTCATAGCATCTGCACCTATAAACATTTGTTCATTGACTTTGACCCAGTGTTTAAGCTGTGGTTTTCTGTCTGAAATTGGGGAAGGTTGAAGGAGTCCACTGAGGTCATCTGAAGTTTCTAACCCTCATCCAGCAGAAAGGTACGGTGTGTCATTTTAGCAGAGAAGAGCCAAGAAGCAGAGAAGGTTCGTTTCTACAAGCAGAATTCCAGGTGACAGCCGCAGCTCACAGACAGGTCCCATCCTGCCTGCATTCCTGAGCTCACCGTTCACAGGAAAATTCCGGTTTCAGGAAAATTCTTAGAGAAAGATATGAGGTTTAGTTTAGCTAATTTAGGTTTAGTTAATTTAGGTTGGCATTCTACATTAGGTTGACATTAGAAGACGATCTCTTTATTGTTTGATAAATGTCAGGTTGTAAGCAGTCTTTGTCATCTTGAAAGTGGGGGTGGATTTGAGTACTCAATTGTCTACCCTACAGACACATCGGCAACGTTTTTGGCAACCCTCACAATATTTAGTGGGGAACATTCTGCACTTAGAACCTGCTTAGAAGAAAGAAAGTCAACATGTATTTATTCTCCAAAAAACAACAAAGCAACCAGCCCGACTACCAGTTGAAATGCTTGTGCAACGTGTTAATGCACTAAACATAGTTAACTCAAAACATAATGATCTTCTCTCCCCGAAGGATTTGAAGCAGCAGATGTTAACATCAAGAAACTGGTGTGCAGGTGAATCTTCTCATGAAGATTCTCTATGAAATCTGTGAAGCGTTCAGAACAAGACGTAACACGGACCCCGGACGCAGTCTTAATGAGTTTGTGAAATTCTGAATGTGACAGTTTCGACAGCAAAAACATTTTTTTTGTTTGTTTGTTTGCTTCCTGAATGGTTTGGTAGGATCGTTGACAGTGCTGTGAACCATGGCAACATAACAGTGATAATAATATATTTGAGCAGGCAGTAGTGTTTACTTCAATATGGGGGCAGTGTGCCAAAAATTCATAACCACATGACTGCAGGTTGAAATCCCTTAATGGTCCACAGTGTATGAAACCAACGTAAGACACTGAGTTAAATATAGACTTTTATTAGAAACCTTGCACCTACGCTGGTTTACAGGTGCATTTTGGAGGTGTGAGATTACATACTGTAGCTTTGCATGTATTTCATTCACTATTTCTGCCATTCATCACTGATCCCTTTCAGATCACAGGAGCAATGCTGGCTGAATATCAGCTGAGTGGTGGAGAGGTGAGCCCAGCCTGGACACCTGCACAGTGTCCGTAATCGATGTCTTGGATGAAATGGATAGTCTTGTTTAAAAGGGGAAAATCAGTGCTTGAGGGGAGAATCAGTGTTTGACTGTTCTTTACAACACCTCTACAGATGTTACACACAACGTGAAACCCTTCCTTTTGAAGGACTATCTGAAGAACAACAGGAATGATCTAGATGGAGGAAAGAAAACTGAGAGCTGGAGCGCAGACAGGAAAGAAACAAAAATGTAATAAACAGTTTCCTGATGACCTCTTGCATTTTCATCTCTTTCCAGGTCACGCTCTTCCTCCAAACACACCACTAGCGTCCGCTGTGCTGCCTGGCTCTCTGGTTGGTTAGATGCCAGAAATTCTAATAACACAACTATATAGGACTCTATTTTTCATAAATCAAATGTAAGAAACCACGGGCTACATCATTTGCAGATATTTACCACAGTGGGCTGCCTCGTCGTTTTGATTACAGTGTGCCAAACTAATTTGTTGAAGGGCCATTCTAAGACTTATGTCAACATTTTCACCTGTCAGTCAGAGCAGGCTCCCCGCCATGTTAAATGGCTACTGCTGGTCGTGGTTCACAGGTTTTGTAATATCCCAGTCATTTCTTGTCATAGACATGTTTCAACTGTCTTTGTGGGGACAGGCCCCTGTTTTGGAAGCATCTGAAGGAACAGATTGCATTAGCCATTTAAATCAACATCACCAATGGGCCTGTCACATTCTCTCTCTCGTTCTCTCTCTTTCTCTCTCTCGATCCCTCTCTCTTCTGGTCTTGGTCTCTCACTATTTGCAGCAAGTGTTTTGCCTGGGTAAAACGTATTTATCAGTATAATGTGTTGGAGTGGCACCCTCAGCTATTAGAGCTGTGGAGAAATGATAGCCTTGTCAGTGTTCTTTCACAGTTTTGGCCCGGATAAAAATGGAGAGATCAGTATTTTGTAATGCGTCATCCATCAGAGAGACATTTCGAATGATACAATTTCTGTACAGTCTGACACTGCATATAAATGCAGCATTCAGACCCATGACACCGAATGCTACGTAAGGGCGTAGCGAGACGAAGAAGAACCGGAATGTAAACCAGAAACGCTCTCAGGATGAGTGAACGGCTGGACCCAGCTGTTAACATGAGTCTGGTCTGACCCATGTGGTAATGCAACACCTGTGTGTGACTGGGCCTCTCAGCAGAACTCGCATTAATACTCATGTTTTGTTTTCTATTAAAGCCAGCAGAGGTCTCAGGTCCCTTCTGCCTTATTATGGAGAGGGAAATGTGCGACAAACTCCTCACAATATTTTCACTGATGAGTCTGTGTTTTGTAGGTCAGGCTCTGTTAGGTTTTGATTCCTCATAATCAGATTTGGAAGAATTTGTTCTATAGAAGGAAATCAAAATGGGGTGAATATCTTACTTTCCTCGCCTGCTTTGTTCAGCCCTTGGTATGAAATAACTATGTAAAAGAAGAGGTCTGGAATCATGTTTGATATTTCTCCAGCCTTTTTTTTTTCTACAGCTCATGTTTCATGCAGATAAAGAGACACCTGGAAATGGTGGGGAGAAGATTAAAAACCGTTGTGGCTTCTGGCTACTGGAAGGCCATATGCACAAGAATATAGCAAACAGTAAAAATATTAACCGTATGATTATTTGTGCATTTGTTTGAAGCCATTCAAAATGTGTATGTGTTGTTTCTACCTTGTGTTCCTATAGTTAGTGACAGTAGGCTACTTGTGTTACACAGTTCTCTTCTGTAGTCACACAATATCAAACAAATCAAACACTCAAATGTACAGTTTGAATGACTGTACAGCCAAGCACATGATGATATACCAATCTTTAAAAACACCCCGTCCATAGGATTTCACTTACGAGGTGAGTATTGCTGTTGACGTCAGTCAGAAACTACAAAGGAGAAGGAGTCTCTTGTGGATGAGCTGGGATCATCCCCTCTGTAATGGCTGCCCGTGCAAACCCAGTCTCAGTACTAATGTGCTCATGCTGGATTAGAGCAGATAATCCCATAACTCGGATATGGGAGAGGTCTATAATAATGACCCCAGCATGCCTGTAAAAGCACGTTATTTACCACAGTACACAAGAAGGGAACACCAGTCTGTTCCGTCGGCTATAAATGATAGACAGAGTTGCTTTTTCAAGCCTCTCATTTATATCATGCTTTGTTCAGAAGGCTGTTCAGAACAGTGTTAGACACTGAACTCATCTCCAGGAAGTAATCAATCACATATTTTTGTTGGGGAACATTTCACTGCTCCCTGATACTGTCCTCACATCAATTCCACGTCTTTTGATGGATCTTAGATGCTATAAATATTCTC